>NC_090649.1:434259354-434560298 GCF_040937935.1 Hyperolius riggenbachi
GACAATTATCCTGTGGCCTTTTCCACCACGCCCCACCAGAGAAACTAGATACAGCAGTGAAGGAGAGTGTGCCCAAAAGAAGCCGGCCCCCCATCAGAGAAATCGAGCCTAGGAGAATGTGTGGCTGGCAGGGACAGCTGTCAGGAGTGTGGACAGCGCTGTCTACGCATGTAAAGGAAAGCTAGTGTAAATCTGGCGGCCATTAGTTTCGGGTCAAAAGTCTTGACTAGTGTACTAGTCAGCAAAACAGTGGCAAACGTTGGGGGGGGGGGGGTGTTGGAGGGCACAGGCGCTTAAAGGAATGCATTACAAGCACCGCAGGCCTAACCACAGGGAAGGGGCGCTAAACCAGTTCCCTGGGCACTGAAAACCCTAGCTTTGCATGAAGGAGCTTGTCAAAATGGAAAAAAAAATGACCAGGATCTCCCTACTGCTGAAATTGATGGGTTCAGCGCAATGTAAACCAAACACAGCATCTACAAACATTAATTTGGTCAGTCACCATTCTAACAGGTTTAGGAGTATTCCTAGAGCGACCTGCTAGGACAGAGAAACCTGTTGATACTGAGTGGCAGCAGCCATTCCCCACAGGCCTTCTTGGCTAATTGTTGTGCTGCAACCTCCTCCTGTGAGTACCATCCTATCTCAATAAGAGTTCTCCTTCAATTGAACATATTACACCAGTTGGGCTCCTATTGGCTCTGTGTTTATTTTTAGGGTTATTTTGCCTTATATCTCTCAAGCTGGGGTTAGGGACATCAGGTTAGGGTAGGGTTAATGTGAGGGTTATGCTGGTATTAGGTTATTGGCTACGCTATAAATACACTTTAACCAACATGGTTTTTCTCATTATTTTGGCCACAACTGTAAATTACATTTAGGTGTCTGTCAGTGTTTTTTTTTTTTTTTTGCCAGATAGTTTATCCTCACTCAACTGCTATTGTTTCTACAGGAACTCCCTTTGATGTTCCTGCAGTAGGGCTCTGCATACTCTTCCTCCGCCTTCCACAGGGCAGAACATGCTGATTCGCCAGGAACCAAGGTGCATGTCTGTACAGCTTGCACTCCTAAGCTTCCACCTAAATCAATCCCTAATTATCGTTATATAGGCAATGAAAATTCAAATTAAGGTACTCAACTGTAGGGATAGGTGAGACAATCTGATGAAGACAGTGGCTTGAGGAAAGCACAGTATTGGTAATGATTCATTTCCCTGGCCCCGCCCAAGAACTATACTGTGAACTTAGTATATAGCTGGTCAGAGTGCTCCAGTGACACTTTTCTGACCTCTTGCTGCTTCATTAACATGCTCCTGTGGCTATATGTTGCATTATATGGTGCAAAAACATTGTGCTGAGGATGGAGAAGAGGCAAAGCCGAATTTATACTCTTTGTGCCCTTAGGCTATGTTGTGGCTTTTATTTCTTGTGCAGCAGTGCCCCTCCCATTCCATGTGCAGCCCCCTCTTCCATGTACATCATCCATGTATGCAGCCCCTCTCTTTCATGAACAGCTCCCTTGAGCATCAGTTTCCCTTTCTCATGTGTCTATCACCATTTTCAGCTTCCTCTTTTATATGTAGCAGTGAAGTCCCTCTTTCCTCTTTCATGTCCAAGTGCCTCTGGCTGCAGCACCTAAGGCCTAGGCCATTATGGCCTTTCCAGAAATCTGGCCTTGAGAAGAGGAAAGCCAGAAGTACAGTGATATAGTACTCTGACAAGGTAAGTCCCACATGCAGATCTTTGTAGAGCTAGGGGTCAGAGAAGAACGCAGAGAAAGGGGGGCCCTTTGATGAAAGGCACAGTAATGGGGGACTATACTGGAAAGCACTTTAACAGGGGTCATAATATTGGGAGCATTATAAAGCGTGTGCTTTCATAGCAGTACTATAACAGGGACATGATACTTGAGGGCACTATATTTCATTGTTAAGGAATCACTATTCCAGGAAAATTATGTTGAGGACTATAACAGCGTTCTGGTAATAGGACTACTATAACAAAGGCCATGTTATGGGTAATACTACAATTATACTGGGAGGCACTATAACAAGGACACCATTATTTGGAGCACTATAGCACGAACACTGTTATAGCACTACATCCTAATGAGGGTGGTGGATACCATCAGACCTCTAGCATTTTCAAGGACAGTGAACTGGACCTTTGCTTAAAAAGATATGGACTCCTGGTTAGAAGCAGTGGTGCTCAGCAGAGCTCGAATATTCGAGTAGCTCGAATATTCGAGCTCTTTTTCAGCTATCCGAGCTCGGTATTCGAGCTCCGAATAGCTGTAGCTATTCGAATGGGCTATCCGAGTACACTCGAATAGCCCATTCACTATTCGAGCTATTCGAGCAAACGGCGCTATTCGAGCTCGGTACCGAGCTCGAATAGCGTCATAGCCCAGATTGATGTCCTTAGAGCCAATCAGAGGGCTCCCAGGCCCTCTGACGGCAGCCAATCACAGAGGGGGACCCTGGCCAGCCCCTACCCTATAAATAGCGGCCGCCATGTTCCGTTTCTCCATGCTTGCCTGAGACTTGTACAGAGAGAGAGTTGCTCCTTTGTGCTTTGGCTTAGCAAGTGCTCTATTGTGATCATTTACCTAGCGTTTTTGCTCACCTACACCTGCCATATACACCTATATTGTTGTTAGTTAGATAGACATTGTATTTTAGTTAGTAGCTTGTGTGTTACATTAGAGACAGGCAGCTGCTGCAAGCTTACAGGTTTAGGCCTCAGGGGGGCCTTGCCTCTGTGGGCAGCTGTCCTCTGTTTATTTCTCTCATCTATACCAGTATTTCTGCTGTCCTTTACTAATAGTATTGTAGTTATACTGTACTAGGAGTAGGACACTCACTGACTGTCACTGTTTATAGGCTACTAGCTAGCTCCTGCGTGTGTGCACTCACTCACTGTCTGTGTGTACACACACTCTATTTCCTTCTGATTACTGATAGATTATTGTTAGTTAGTTGTACTTACTGTTACTACTTACTCTTACTGTACTAGGAGTCTAGGACACTCAGTCAGACAGTCACTGTGTTCATAGGCTACTAGCTCCTGCGTGCGGTCACTCACTGTCTGAGTGTACACACACCACCCACACTCCATTTCCTTCTGATCGCTGATTGATTATTGTAATTAGTTAGTTCTACTTACTGTTACTACTTACTCTTACTGTACTAGGAGTCTAGGACACTCAGTCACTGTGTTCATAGGCTACTAGCTCCTGCGTGCGGTCACTCACTGTCTGAGTGTACACACACCACCCACACTCCATTTCCTTCTGATCGCTGATTGATTATTGTAATTAGTTAGTTCTACTTACTGTTACTACTTACTCTTACTGTACTAGGAGTCTAGGACACTCAGTCACTGTGTTCATAGGCTACTAGCTCCTGCGTGCGGTCACTCACTGTCTGAGTGTACACACACCACCCACACTCCATTTCCTTCTGATCGCTGATTGATTATTGTAATTAGTTAGTTCTACTTACTGTTACTACTTACTCTTACTGTACTAGGAGTCTAGGACACTCAGTCACTGTGTGTTCATAGGCTACTAGCTCCTGCGTGCGGTCACTCACTGTCTGAGTGTACACACACCACCCACACTCCATTTCCTTCTGATCGCTGATTGATTATTGTAATTAGTTAGTTCTACTTACTGTTACTACTTACTCTTACTGTACTAGGAGTCTAGGACACTCAGTCACTGTGTTCATAGGCTACTAGCTCCTGCGTGCGTGCACTCACTGTCTGAGTGTACACACACCCACACTCCATTTCCTTCTGATCGCTGATTGATTATTGTAATTAGTTAGTTCTACTTACTGTTACTACTTACTCTTACTGTACTAGGAGTCTAGGACACTCAGTCACTGTGTTCATAGGCTACTAGCTCCTGCGTGCGTGCACTCACTGTCTGAGTGTACACACACCCACACTCCATTTCCTTCTGATCGCTGATTGATTATCGTAATTAGTTAGTTCTACTTACTGTTACTACTTACTCTTACTGTACTAGGAGTCTAGGACACTCAGTCACTGTGTTCATAGGCTACTAGCTCCTGCGTGCGTGCACTCACTGTCTGAGTGTACACACACCACCCACACTCCATTTCCTTCTGATCGCTGATTGATTATTGTAATTAGTTAGTTCTACTTACTGTTACTACTTACTCTTACTGTACTAGGAGTCTAGGACACTCAGTCACTGTGTTCATAGGCTACTAGCTCCTGCGTGCGTGCACTCACTGTCTGAGTGTACACACACCCACACTCCATTTCCTTCTGATCGCTGATTGATTATTGTAATTAGTTAGTTCTACTTACTGTTACTACTTACTCTTACTGTACTAGGAGTCTAGGACACTCAGTCACTGTGTTCATAGACTACTAGCTCCTGCGTGCGTGCACTCACTGTCTGAGTGTACACACACCCACACTCCATTTCCTTCTGATCGCTGATTGATTATCGTAATTAGTTAGTTGTACTTACTGTTACTACTTACTCTTACTGTACTAGGAGTCTAGGACACTCAGTCACTGTGTTCATAGGCTACTAGCTCCTGCGTGCGTGCACTCACTGTCTGAGTGTACACACACCCACACTCCATTTCCTTCTGATCGCTGATTGATTATCGTAATTAGTTAGTTCTACTTACTGTTACTACTTACTCTTACTGTACTAGGAGTCTAGGACACTCAGTCACTGTGTTCATAGGCTACTAGCTCCTGCGTGCGTGCACTCACTGTCTGAGTGTACACACACCCACACTCCATTTCCTTCTGATCGCTGATTGATTATTGTAATTAGTTAGTTCTACTTACTGTTACTACTTACTCTTACTGTACTAGGAGTCTAGGACACTCAGTCACTGTGTTCAGGGCTACTAGCTCCTGCGTGCGTGCACTCACTGTCTGAGTGTACACACACCCACACTCCATTTCCTTCTGATCGCTGATTGATTATTGTAATTAGTTAGTTCTACTTACTGTTACTACTTACTCTTACTGTACTAGGAGTCTAGGACACTCAGTCACTGTGTTCATAGGCTACTAGCTCCTGCGTGCGTGCACTCACTGTCTGAGTGTACACACACTAAATTTACTTGTGATTACTACTGATTATTGTAACTGCTAGTTGTACTTCCTGACTGTTACTACTTACTTACTGTACTAGGGGACACTCACTCAGTCACCTCACCAACCAACCCACTCCATTAAAGTACCCCACTTTTCACCCGCCCTTTTACAAAACTTTTGTCTATACGCCCAAAACATTTAAGATGTCTGGAAGTGGCAGCCAGCGCGGTTTGGGCAAGGGGAAGGGCAGCAAGGGAATCAGGAGGAGAGGGAGCAGCATTGTGGCAAGCCGCGGCCGCGGGCGCGCCACCATGCACAGTTCCGCAGCAGCAGCGTCAGTGGCTAACATTCCTCCCATAGCCACTGGCCGTGGACGCCTTGGGCGCCGCCCAGCAGGAGCATCTGCAACTCACGCTGCAGAGACACAGCAGCAGCAGCGTGTAGCACCTGCTCCCATTTTCCTCCAGCCGGGTCGGAAACGTCCCATTGAGGAAAAGGATGCAGACACTGTGGTGCAACTCATGACGGAGGATGAGCAGCCCGCCATCAGCTCTGCATCCGAGGCCTCCACCCTCACCACCACCACCACCCCTGTTCGCAGCAGCCGCCCAGCAGGGTCTGGGGAGGAGGCCAGTTCACCGTCACTCGCCGACCTGTCATTCAGCAGTCTTTTGACCCCAGGCATCATGAGTAAATTGTCTGCTGTTGTTGGCGATCTTGAGGAGGAGATGCTGATGGGCACTTTGGGGGATGAGGGATTGGACAGCAAGACTGTGGCGACAGTCAAGCAGCCCATCCATGCATCAGGAGAGGAGTTTGGGGGGTCCTCATCCCAGCAGGACATGTTTCAGGAGGGGGAGGATGATGATGACCCGGTGACAGACAGAGACTGGGTGCCACCACCTCCAGGGGATGTCGTCCTCAGCAGCTCTGAGGAGGAGGAGGAGGATGCTCTTGTGGGCCTTGCAAGGAGGCGCATCATTGCAAGCATTGGCAGCAGCAGTAGGCAGGTCCCACAGCCTGCTGGTGTCTCAGGCTCAGCAGCAGCAGCAGCAGCATCTGCCAGTACCACCACCAGCCGCACCCAAGCCCCCCAAGCCCCCCCCCCAACCACCACAGGGAGACAGGCAGCAGCGCTTCCATGCCGTAGGGGGATGTTTAAGTCACCAATCTGGCGATATTTCACCATGCCCACTGTGTACAGCAAGTACGCCACTTGCAACCACTGTCAGCGGAAGTTGAGCAGAGGTGCAGACCCCTTAAAGTTCTGCACCAGCTCGCTCATCAACCACCTTGCGGCTAAACATTTCCACCAGCATGAGGAGTTCCAGAGGCTGAAGGCATCTGGTGCTGGCAGTGGCACCACACCCATCACTGCACAGCCTTCAGCAGCAGCAGCAGCAACAGCAGCCACCCGCCCTCCTGCTCCTCCAGCAGCACCAGCAGGAGTGCGGAAACGCACTGCTCCTCCCCCCTCTGCAACTCCTGCCGCCGACACTGAGGCCTGTTCTGGCAGCCAGTCCTCAGTGGCCTCCTCTGCTGTGTCTGCTGATTCCCGTGTCAGCAAAAGGCCACGCCAGAGCCTTTTGAGCGAGTCCTTCCAGGGGGTGGTTAGGGCTCTGCCTCCCAGCAGCCGTCGCGTGCGGCAGCTGAACGGCTTGCTGGCACGGGCCATGTGCTCCCAACTCCTGCCGTACACGCTCGTGCAGGAGGGGAGCGACATTCGTGCGCTGCTTGCTTGCGCAGCCCCAGACTGGCAGCTCCCCAGCAGACACTTCTTTGCCCGCAAGGCCATTCCTGCACTGCACCGCTTTGTGATGGCCAATGTGGAGCGAGGGCTGGAGCACGCGGTTGGTGAAAGGGTCCACGTCACCATGGACTCCTGGAGCAGCCGCTTCGGGACAGGCCGCTACCTGTCCTTCACTGTCCACTGGGTCAGCTTGGTGGAAGGGGGTGAGGATGGGAGAGCAGCAGCGGGCACAGCAGCAGCAGCAACACAGTGGGTGGTGCCACCCCGCAGGCTCAGGGGAACTGCAGCAGGTTCCTCCGATCCTCTGCCATCCTCCGGCACACCTGGCCAAACCCCCCGCCTCAGCAGCAGCGTGAAGGCCCGCCACTGCCAAGCGCTGCTGCACTTGGTCAGCCTTGGGAAGACCAAGCTGACGGCAACCCATGTGTTGGCCAAACTCCAGGAGCAGGAGAGGATTTGGCTGACCCCCAGAGGCCTCAGAGTCGGAGAGGTGGTGGCCGACAATGGGGCCAATCTGGTTGCCACAATAGACAGGGGAAACCTGACCCACATCCCCTGTCTTGCCCACGTGCTGAACCTGGTGGTGCAGAAGTTCCTGCGCACCTACTAGGGGATGGGCGAACTGCTGGAAACGGCAAGGAATGTTGTGCGTCACTTCCGGCGCTCGGCTGCAGCCTGTGCGAGCCTGGAAGACGTGCAAAAGGAGCTGGATCTGCCACGCCATCGGCTGATCCTTGACGTTCCGACTCGCTGGAACTCCACCCTGGCGATGTTGGAGCGTCTGGTTGAACAGAGGCGCGCTGTCAAACAGTACCTTGCCCTGGCCACTGTTTCCGCAGCTCAGAGAAGGGACAAGACCAGCAACTTCCCGTCCATCGTCCCCGATGATGACTGGAGGCACATGCAGCAGGTGTGCTTAGTGCTGGCTCCCTTCCTGCAGGCCACAAACATGGTGAGCAGGGACCATGCTATGGTCTGCGAGTGGGTGCCCCTGGTTTCTCTGCTGAACAGGGCCCTCGATGCTTTGCTGGAACAGGGAGCGGCAGCCTTGGACCAGCAGGAGCGGCAACCAGCTGCGCAGTCCACCTCTGAGGGGGAGGAGGAGGAGGACTTGGTGGAGGTCCCTGACCTGGCTGCTGATGAGGGGGATCAGCACAGCGCAGCTGAGTTGGTGCGGGGGTGGAGAGAGGATGAGGCGGCAGAGGAGGAGGATGAGGACAGCACTGACGTCGATGTGCCAGCAGACGTGGCCCGCCTCTTCCCAATGGCAGCGCACATGCTGACGTGCCTGCGCAGGGACCCCAGGGTGATCCAGATGAAGCAGAGGGAGGACATCTGGATCAGCATGATGTTGGACCCACGCCTCAAGGGGAAGTTGAGCCAGTTCCTGCCGCCTGCAGGAGGAGACCCAGCGCAACAAATAAGGAGCTTGCAGCAGGCCCTTGTTGAGCGCTTGGAGGAAGCCTTCCCCCAGCCTTCCACCCCCACTGTCCAGCAGCCAGCACAGAGGCAGCAGTAGGTGCCTGCATCCAGCAGCAGCAAGCGCCCCACAGACCTGCTGTCTCTCAGCCACGAGCTCTACAGGACTGTAGAGGCTCCGGCAGCAGTGACTAGAGAGGAGATGCATGCAGCAGCATCCTCCTCCGGTCACAGCCAGCGCCTGACCTGCATGGTGGCTGACTACATGGGGTCGTACAGCGGGCTTGACAGCGATGCCCCTGTTGATCCCATGGAGTATTGGGTCAAGCGCATGGAGATCTGGAGCGAGCTGGCGCAGTACGCCCTGGAAGTGCTGTCCTGCCCCCCTTCCAGCGTGCTGTCCGAGCGCTGCTTCAGTGCAGCTGGTGGCGTGGTCACCGAGAAACGCTCACGTCTGTCTCACAAGTCTGTGGACAGACTGACGTTTCTCAAGATGAACCAGGCGTGGGTGGAAGGCGAGTTCCTGGCCCCTGTTGTCGGCGAGAGGGGGACATGAACTGGCTGCCGGAACCATCGTTAATGTGCCTTACCACCCTTTACCACCTCCTGGCTCCTGCTCACTAAGCCAGCCTGGTTCACTTTGACTATTACGTCGCCTGCAGCCACACATTTTACACCTACAGTGGGCTGCTGTGTACTGCCCTTCTGCTGTCTGTCTGTGTTTCCCACTGCCAGGGTACACAGATGATTTACCTTCTGCTGCCACTCTGCCACCAGCTATTACGTCAAACAATAGCTGCTCGCCTACTCCTCCATTCCTCCTCCTGCTGCTGCTGTCTGTCTGTGTTTCCCACTGCCAGGGTACACAGATGATTTACCTTCTGCTGCCACTCTGCCACCAGCTATTACGTCAAACAATAGCTATATTGGTTGCAAAACCAAAAACCAAAAAACCATAAAAAAAAAAAAAGGTTTAATTTTTCTGAGGTGCCCGGGTTGAAAACTGTGTTGTCCCAGTTGTGTATTGGACACAATGTGGGCTGCACGACCGCTGTCTGGGACCTCCTGTTGTGTTTATTTACAGCCCTGGTATCACCGCTAGGTACCAGGGCTATTATGTCACGCTGCCTACCTGCTGCCACACTCACACTGCTCCTCCATACCTCCTCCTGCTGCTGCTGCTGCTGCTGTCTGTCTGTGTTTCCCACTGCCAGGGTACACAGATGATTTACCTTCTGCTGCCACTCTGCCACCAGCTATTACGTCAAACAATAGCTGCTCGCCTACTCCTCCATTCCTCCTCCTGCTGCTGCTGTCTGTCTGTGTTTCCCACTGCCAGGGTACACAGATGATTTACCTTCTGCTGCCACTCTGCCACCAGCTATTACGTCAAACAATAGCTATATTGGTTGCAAAACCAAAAACCAAAAAACCATAAAAAAAAAAAAAAAGGTTTAATTTTTCTGAGGTGCCCGGGTTGAAAACTGTGTTGTCCCAGTTGTGTATTGGACACAATGTGGGCTGCACGACCGCTGTCTGGGACCTCCTGTTGTGTTTATTTACAGCCCTGGTATCACCGCTAGGTACCAGGGCTATTATGTCACGCTGCCTACCTGCTGCCACACTCACACTGCTCCTCCATACCTCCTCCTGCTGCTGCTGCTGCTGTCTGTCTGTGTTTCCCACTGCCAGGGTACACAGATGATTTACCTTCTGCTGCCACTCTGCCACCAGCTATTACGTCAAACAATAGCTGCTCGCCTACTCCTCCATTCCTCCTCCTGCTGCTGCTGTCTGTCTGTGTTTCCCACTGCCAGGGTACACAGATGATTTACCTTCTGCTGCCACTCTGCCACCAGCTATTACGTCAAACAATAGCTATATTGGTTGCAAAACCAAAAACCAAAAAACCATAAAAAAAAAAAAAAGGTTTAATTTTTCTGAGGTGCCCGGGTTGAAAACTGTGTTGTCCCAGTTGTGTATTGGACACAATGTGGGCTGCACGACCGCTGTCTGGGACCTCCTGTTGTGTTTATTTACAGCCCTGGTATCACCGCTAGGTACCAGGGCTATTATGTCACGGCGAGCTGCCTGCCTCATTGACTGCCTGCTGCCACACACTCATCCTCCTCCTCCTGCTGCTGAATTTACCTCCTGCTGTCTTTGTGTTTCCACTGCCAGGGAGCACATACAATGGCGCTTCCAACATGCGTGCGCCCACCAGCTATTTGTTACGCTCAAAAATAGCTGCATTTCTTTAAAAAAAAATTGAAAAGAGAAATACGTGAAGAAGAATAAGACTATATTGAAAAGGAAGGAGAAGAAGAAGAAGAAGAAGAAGAAGAAGAAGAAGAAGAAGAAGAAGAAGAAGAAGAAGAAGAAGAAGAAGAAGAAGAAGAAGAAGAAGAAGAAGAAGAAGAAGAAGACGATATAGAAGAAGACGATATAGAAGAAGACGATATAGAAGAAGACGAACAAGTATATACAGTAACACTACTGAACAAAATTAAGGACACAACTTCTCTTTCCACATTTTTTTTTAAAGGAACATCCCCACATAATCACTTGCTGTTGTTACTTGGAAAAAAAGAGGTTTCTTGCATCATTCACCCTCAAAACAAGTGTTGGAAGCTATTTAAGGCCAATTCGAATAGTCAGCTCGAATAGTCAGCTCGAATACCGACTCGAATAGTGAGCTCGAAGTCCGAGGTCGAATCGAATAGTAAAAATTATTCGACTCGAATATTCGAATGACCTCGAATAATTTACTATTCGAATTCGACCAAACTCGAATTTTAAAAAGGGGTATTTGAGCACCACTAGTTAGAAGTAGTATTAGTGTTCAAATTTGGGATATTGAATTCGGAAACCCAAAATCTCCCACACATCACACTTCAGACCCTGAAGAAGTGGACAGGGTCACAGGAAGTTTACTTACTTGCAGCTCATGCCTCGCTTCACCTGACTTTGATGTTTCCTCCTTCCAAGCCACGAGGACGACGCATCAAAAAATCATGTGAAGTGCGCCGTGAACCGCAAGTAAGTAAATTCCCCTTTACCTTGTCCTCTTCTTTGGCTGCTGAAGTGTGGTGTGTGGGTTTCCTCCCAAATTCGAACACTAAAACTAGTTAAAAGGAATAACATTACGGGCAAGAAAAAGTTCTGTGTTACAGCTAGGATTATGTTAGGGGAACTGTTAAAGTAGCCCTGAATTCCTATCTATAAAATAGGAACAGAGCCAAATAATTTTAGCCAGAAGTGTTGTCCTTCCTGCCTTTTGGATGATCTGGACTGGATGAATGAAATATGAATCCCATAGATAAAACCCAGGGGGAAAGAGGCTTCCAATGTATGATAAAACTAGGTTAATTATCAAATACAAGGTGCTTAGTGCTCAAGCACTACATCGATATATGTACAAACATGCAGTACAAATATAAGCGCCTTGTGTTTGATAATTTTAGGCACGCTATTTGGCCTGATGAAGTGGGCTAAGATACACGAAGCGCGTCACCAGTGCATAAATAAAATCATTGTTTATTAACATTGAGGTAAGCCACCTCACTGTTTTACTTTATATTTGCTTTTAACATAGTTTTATAATACCTTTGGCATCTCTTTTCCCCTGTGTGTTATCCACCCTCCCTTGGAGGGGTGCTCTAACTGGTCTATTGCGGCTTGACCACTTTTAGAACCTGTTAGTTGTTCTTTTACCAAGAGGGCGACCGGGTCCAGCTGGAGTGGAGTCGGGTTTGTGCGTCTCCACCTGCCCACAGTGGTTGGTTGCCCGACTGCAACCTTCTTTTGTGACTATGCTATCACTTATATTACCTCTTCCATCCTTCAGTTGTGGCATACTGCACCATCGGGGCTCCAGTTGTCTCTGTATTTTTTTCCTCTTAGGATGCTCTTTGATCACCCTCCACATTTGCACATAGGTAAAAACTGTGATTGCCATGGTATGGCCCAATTTGAGAGTTTGACAGAAGCTTTTAAGAAGGTATCATTATCGCCCCGTCTACAGAGAGGTTCCAAATCAGCTGATTGACTGGATTCTCCACTGAACAGTTTGCTTTCCCTGAAGGGCTTGAAGAGATTTTCCACGGAAGGTAGTGAAAGTGGATAAGTCCTTTAATTAAACTTCTAAATAAATAGACTTCTCTTAGATATTCTTCTTTAAATAAGCATGCCTTGCCCGACACATCTGGACTAACAAACCTGTGCAGATTACAGTCAGCCTTTCCAAACAGCAAAGTCAGACACGTTCTAAATGATGTCATCATATTCCATGAAGTGTGATCTACAGATATAAAATGTCGTCCTTGTTCTTAAATCAAAACAGAGCTGACGGCTCTTACGCTGCCGCAGCTGCGCTCCCAACAATAGGCTCCATAATTATAGAGACGGCTCAAATATCAAACATTAACTCCTCGCGAGCTGCTTTCACGACATTAAAGGTATCACAAACATGAGCTGAGAGACTCCAGTTTTATGAAGGATTCCCTCAGGGGTTGTTGTGAAGTTTTCACTTTGAGAAGGAACATCTAGAATTTCTCGCATTCCGACACAGGTGTTTGCCGACATAAGAGAAAACCTTAGGGGGCATCCAGAGTATTCACTTTTCTAGATATTTTTTTTTTCGGACATATCAGCTTATTGTAAATAGTCTTAACAGCATATGTTAATGTTTAAGTATCTTTTTCTGGTTATAATTTTTAATATCTCCTTAGATGGAGCACCAGGGTCTCATTAGATGTCCTGCATATGATATCTCTAGTTGCCTCTGTCCAGATGGGTTTTTGTTTTGTTCTTTCCAGTAGAAACTTAAAGCAAACCTGAACTGAAAATTAAAAGTCAAAATAAACATACCCAACTCATACTTACCTCTCGCATAGTCTACTCATCAGTCTCTTTCTACTATCCCATGTCCTGTTTGGCCACTGTGATTGATGGAATTCTCAGTCCTGCATTTTAAAAATGGCAATGACCCCATAACAGCTTCCTGGTCAGCACACTGTTAAACTGTAATATCGCCCACTTGATCTATAGGGAAACATAGACATTATCTAACGCATCAGTTTTCCTTTTAGTTATAACTGACAGCAACTGATGTATAACTGACAGAAAATGATATATTTCAGTTCTGACAAAATCTTGTCAGAAATGGAAGGAATCATTGTTAGAAGAAAATGGTGAGCTTCTAAGAGGAACTGACGGCGAAGTAAGTGTGTAATATTCATTTGCAGGTACATCATGTGTTTATTTTAAATAATTTTACTAGGCTCAGGTTCCCTTTAAGAGCTGTGGGAGTTGGACTATAAATAAGGTCACATATCTAAAAATTAATCAATAGTAAATTAATAAAATTACAACATAGGGCTTGATTCACAAAGCGGTGCTAACCTACTTAGCACGTCTAAAGTCTTTAGACGTGCTAACCAGGGTGCTAAGTAGGTTAGCACCGGATTTCTCAATCAGATCGCGCGCTAAATTTTATGCGCGCTAAGTCCCATAGGCTTTAATGGGCACTTCGCGCGGAGTGCCCTGCGCTCTGTGCAGTGCGCGCGTAAAGTTTTATGCGCATAAAGTTTTGCACGCGAAAAGCTGGTTTAGACGTGCTAAGGGGGTTTTCACAGGCGTGCTAACAGTTAGCACTGCTTTGTGAATCAAGCCCATAGTAGGAAATGATTGACAATTTCCTGGTTTAGGTGCAGTGATCTACTCAAAGATAAGTTCTAAATACTGCTATTAATTAGAATCCTATAGACAGTGGCGTAGCAATAGGGGGTGCAGAGGTAGCCATCGCATCCGGGCCCTTGGGCCAGAGGGGCCCCGAAGGGTGCACCCTCTATCACAGTATTAGCTCTCTATTGGTCCTGTGCTTGTAATAATCACTTCTATAGATGCTTTGAATAGTAGTAATCCTTAACAAACTGTTCCCCATCCCCTTCTTGCACCTCTGACACTGTGGTTGTCCTTGCTCCTTGGCAGGTTTTGGTGCACTGTATCACCTGTTATGTATGGAGTGCAGGGGGGTCCCATGCAAAACTTGCACCGGGGCCCATAGCTCCTTAGCTACGCCACTGCCTACAGATAACAGCTGGCCAAAGTGAGCAGCCAGTGGCAGGAGTGCCATACATTACCTGTTGTAAGTGGAGAGAACTACACATCTTCTTTACTCTTCAGCCACGCTGTACAGTGTAACTTCTGGCAGCTCTTTGATGCATGTCACATGATGACATGCAGAGACGGGAGCCGCAAGGAATTACACTGTATGGCATGAAGAGGAGTGAAGAGGACATGTTGCTAGCTCCGTTAATGGGTAATGTAAGATGTTTCCACTGCCATGCTCTGCATGTCATGACAGAAGCCGGCCCCCCTTAGCCCTTGCCCCTGCACAAAGGCAGGGGTTGCAGGGGCTATTGTTATGCCCCTGCCAACCGCTCCATTGTGCTCTGTTGGTTAGTCCTCCACGCCACCATAGGCCATAATGTAAATTACTGCTATAGCGGCGCTCGGACAGTAATTTGGGCGGACCAGATTACTATAAAATCAGTGTAATTCATCCTCAACCAAATCACAGTCCACAGCGGCCTGAAGGTAGAATAGTTATAACCCCTGGGACTTTTGCAGGAGCATGGTGAACTGTTTATTGGCTTAGGCAATACATGTATGCCTACCCTCCCCCCATAGTAACAGAATGAGACACTAGCCTACTGGAAAAAAAACACATAAGTGCAGAACTCGGTTTTAAACTTTTGCCCGTGGCAATGAGTCCCGATCGCTGGGGGCAACTGGGAACGTGTGTGCTTGACTTAAAGAGGAACTCCAGTGAAAATAATGTAATGAAAAAAGAGCTGATGTTTTACAATAATTATGTATAAATGATTAAGTCTGTGTTTGCCCATTGTAAAATCTTTCCTCTACCTGATTTACATTCTGACATTTATCACATGGTGACATTTTTACTGCTGGCAGGTGATGTCACTGGAAGTGGCTGCTGCTTGCTTTTTTGGCAACAGCTGTAAGCAGCTGTTATTTCCCACAATGCAACAAGGCTCCCACAGTGTAATGTCAGAACCAATGGACCTGACAATGACATCATACTGTGGGAGGGGTTTCACCACAATATCAGCCATACAGAGCCCCCTGGTGATCCGTTTGAGAAAAGGTGAAGATTTCTCATGGGAAAGGGGGTATCAGCTACTGATTGGGATGAAGTTCAATTCTTGGCTACGGTTTCTCTTTATTTAGAGTCATTGGGCTCGATTCACAAAGCGGTGCTAACCCAGTTAGAGACTTTAGGCGTGATAACCATTGCACCACGCTGGTGAAAAGCCAGTTTAGTCGTGATAAGTTTAGGCGTGATAAGTTTAGATAAGTTTAGATCGCGCACAAAGTCCTGCACGCAAAGCAGCGCCATTAAACTGTATGCGAAGTGCACCAGACTTTGCTAGCGCAAAACTTTTGATCAGCTGTGCACTGCGGTGCTAACGCAGTTGGTGCTATAGTTATCACACCTAAACTTATCACGCCTAAACTTATCACGCCTAAACTGAGTTTAGGCGTGATAAAGGGCTTTTCACCAGCATGCTAACTGTTAGCTTTGTGAATCAAGCCCATTGCATTCAGTTGTTACATTATGGGCTTGATTCAGTAAGCAGTGCTAACTGTTAGCACGCTTCTGAAAAGGCCATTATCACGCCTAAACTCAGTTTGGGCGTGTTAAACTCAGATTGCGCACAAAGACACGCGCGCAAAACTTTGCGCGCGTACAGCGTGGTGCGCGCGAAGTGCCCATTCACATCTATGCAACGTTTCGCGCACCGGACTTAACCTTTGCGCGCGATCTGATTTTAGAAATGGTGCTAACCTACTTAGCACCCTGGTTAACACGCCTAAAGTCTTTAGGCGTGCTAAGTAGGTTAGCACCGTTTACTGAATCAAGCCCTATTTCCTTCTGTGAAAAGCAAAGATGTATCCTTATGCTTCTCTAGTCAGAACGCTGGCTGTACTCAGGCTTTGTGACATCACTTATGTCCTCCACAGTTCTTCAGCCTTTAGTAAATCTGTTGTCTGCGTTGGCTGGGAACTTACAGGTTTTTATGGCAAACGTTAGCTGTATTTTTTAAATACTGTGCTTCTCCTTTTATGCACTGTTCCACTTTTATATCATAATCCTGTATAAATACATGTATACGCTGTAAAACTATGTCCATTAATCTTTAAACACTTACACCGTGCCTTATGCAAACAGATCGACTACTGTAATATACAGTATAATCCTCTGTGAAATTAAACTTCCAGTAACACAGACTAAATATTTTTAAACTCTGCAAAGTAGTAAACTCCATCATGCCTGTAATAAAATGAAATAACGGCCATTGTTTGAAGTGGAGAGGATTGTTAACAGCTGTTGACATTTAATGTCAAAATAATTACGCTACTTTAAAACTCATTAAAGTGTACCTGTCACCCACCCACGCCAGTACAGTACTCTGAACCCCTGTATGAAGACGATGTAAAAACTGATATTTACGGAAGGCACTGCATACATTTATATATAGATTCACCCATAGGCAACGCAGGCTAAGCAATTTTTTTTCTCTTATGTACCATATATATTTGAAAGCAGGGCCGGATTTCTGGGAAGGCCACAAAGGCCCAGGCCTTGGGTGGCTACAGCCCAAAGGAGTGGCTGGATATTGAAGAGGGGTTGCTGGATTTAGAGGAGCTTGCAAATTGAAAAGAAAGGTTGCAAATGGTGAACAACACATAGAAGTGGGAATCCGCTGCACAAGGGAGCTGTACATGAAATAGAGGGGATGCTGTGCATGGATGTTTCATATGGATAAAGGGGCTGCAAGGGCCGGATTTACCATAAGGCACTGTAGGCACGTGCCTACAGGCACCTGTTAATGGAGCGGCGGCTCACACCTCTCCCATGGCTCCTCCCTCCCTCCTTCCCTGTGCATGAGCCCCAGTGGAGCGTAAATGAGAGGTTACTCAACCAGCTTTTGGCATTCCACTGACAAGATCTCCCTTCAGTTGGGCACCTCTAGCTACTTAATACTGAGGGCACTCTGGCTACCTAATGCTAAGGGACACCTGTGACTTCCTATAACGGGCAAGGGAAGTAAGGGAGAAGCGATAGCTGGACCAGTCAGAACACCTGCAGTGCGGTTCGGCGGGGGTTTTTGGGTTCATCATGGACAGTAAAGTCTAAGGTGCCAGGACATCTGTGCCTATAGGCTCCTGTGATGTAAATCTAGCCATGGGGCTGCACATGGAATGGGAGGACACTACTGCTACAAGAAAGTTGGCCTAAGGGTCCTAATAATATAAAGTTGGCCTTATTTGAAAGTACATTTTGAGTATACAGTGGCGTAGCAATAGGGTGTTCAGAGGTTGCAAACGCATCGGGGCCCTTGGGCCAGAGGGGCCCACCCTCAACCACAGAATTAGCTTTTTATTGGTACTGTGCTGATAATATTCACTTCTACAGATACTTTGAATAGTATGAATCATTAACAAACGGTTCCCCATCCCCTTCTTGCACCACTGACACTGTGGTTGTCTTTGGTTTTGGTGTGCCATATCAATTGTTATGTAAAGAGTGCTTGGGGGGGGCCCAATGTAAAATTTGCACTGGGGCCTGCAGCTTCTCAGCTACGCCACTGTGAGTATAAGTTAACCCCCTAATATGATCCTTTTAGTTTGGAAAATATGTAGACTCACATTTATCATCCAAGCAGTCTGAATATTGTTGTCAACCATGATCTATCGTCATGGACAAATATCTTAATCATTTCCAAAGTAGGGCTATCGTGTTTTACAGTCCTTCTTATATTCAGATTCCTCATTGCATGTTGAAGTTCCTCCATAGATGTTTCTGCACCTTGTACAGCACAAATTTGAATTCCATTTTGCTGTTCTGGTACTCCTCTTTATGTTTCTTTCTGTAGATCTATGAGGCTGTCCATGGACTCAACACACAGTCACCTGAGCTCAGGGAGAGGAGGTTGAGGTCAGATTTCTTATGTACTCTGCTCCACTGTTATTACAAGGGTAGACCAACAACAACAAAACATTTGTAAAGCTCTTTTCTCCCATAGTACCCAACGCGCATACAGGGCCGGCCTTTGACCTGAGCGACCGGTGCGATCGCTCAGGGCGCCGGCTTCCAGAGGGCGCTCCTGCCGCATGGAAGCTCCGCCCCCTGGTGCCGTGATAAGGCGCAAACATGATGCCCGTGCAGCCAGCCACCGTGATGGAGGGGGAGCCGCGGGGAGGGCAGCCCGACCTCTCCCTTCCTTTCCTCTCCGGGCACTCTCCCTGCTCCCCCCTCCGATGTACACTGCAGCAGAGCCAGACAGAACAACTCACCTCCCTGGTTCCGATCGCCGGCGCCTCTCACTTCCCGCTGGTCGCCTCTTCTACATTAGTTACTGATACACACTAAACTTCCTGTTAAGCAGGAAGTTTAGTGTGCAACAGTAACTAATGTAGAAGAGGCGACCAGCGGGAAGTGAGAGGCGCCGGCGATCGGAACCAGCGAGGGAGGTGAGTTGTTCTCTCTGGCTCTGCTGCAGTGTACATCTGAGGGGGGAGCACGGAGGGCGGCCCGGAGAGGAAGGGAGGGAGAGGTCGGGCTGCCCTCCCCGTGGCTCCCCCTTCAGTATGAGGGGGCACCTACCTACCTACCTACCTACTCTATACTGGGGGCACCTACCTACCTACCTACTCTATACTGGGGGCACCTACCTATCTAACCAATACTGGGGGGGGGGGGCAGCTACATATCTAATCTATACTGGGGGTACCTACCTATCTAACCTATACTGGGGGGGCAGCTACCTATCTAATCTATACTGGGGGCACCTACCTATCTAACCTATACTGGGGGGGGGGCAGCTACCTATCTAATCTATACTGGGGGCACCTACCTATCTAACCTATACTGGGGGGGCAGCTACCTATGTAATCTATACTGGGGTCACCTACCTATCTAACCTATACTGGGGGCACCTACCTATCTAATCTATACTGGGGGGCAGCTACCTATCTAATCTATACTGGGGGGCAGCTACCTATCTAATCTATACTGGGGGCAGCTACCTATCTAATCTATACTGGGGGCAGCTACCTATCTAACCTATACTGGGGGCAGCTACCTATCTAACCTATACTGGGGGCAGCTACCTATCTAACCTATACTGGGGGCAGCTACCTATCTAACCTATACTGGGGCCACCTACCTATCTAATTTATACTGCGGGCCACCTACCTATCTAATCTATACTGCGGGCCACCTACCTATCTAATTTATACTGGGGGCAGCAACCTATCTAATCTATACTGGGGGCAGTTACCTATCTAATCTATACTGGTGGCAGCTACCTATCTAACCTATATTGCAGGTACCTACCTATCTAACCTATACACTGGGGGCAGCTACCTATCTAACCTGTACTGTGGGCACCTACCTATCTAACCTATAGCTGGGACAAATGCCTATCTAGCCTATACTGGGGAAAGTATACTGGCTACCTATACTGGGGACACCTACCTGGCTAACCTATACTGGGAGGGATCTACAGCTGGCTACTTTTACTGGGTCACCTATGCCTGGCTACCTATACTGGGGGGGGGGGGGACTTATAGCTATATGTCAGGAATCAGGATGGACGGAGGCACGCCCCCCCCCCCCCCCCCCCATTAGTGTATGTGTGTGGTGCGCTGAAACGCGAAGAGGATGAATTGGGGGGGGGGGGGGCACCAAAATCTGGTTACGCTCAGGGCGCTGTGAAACCTAAGGCCGGCCCTGCGCGCATAAGCTTGTCTCAGATCAGTACATAGTGATGTGTAAAGGGGAAAAAGTTATGTGGTCATAAATGTCAGACTAAACCGGTGGCTTTTCAGTTTTGATTTAAAAGTGTCCAGGTTTAGAGCTGTCTCGATTAAATTTGGCAGAGCATTCCAAAGAGTAGGGGCAGCATGACAGAAAGTTCTGGCTCCAAAGGTTTTAGTTGTACTCTGGGAGTGGTCAAGTGAGATCCTTTTGGTCTGTGGTTGTGGGAGATGTGATGCTGTTGCAATAAATCCTTCGGGTATACAGGGCCTAGGTCGTGTAGGGATTTGAATGTTAGCATGTCAATTTTGAAAAGCATCCTCCATTTTATGGGTAGCCAGTGTAGTGAGCATTAGGATTGGTGTTATGCAGCAATGGCAGGGTTGGCGTGTTGACAGCCAGTTGAGGCAGCATTCTGTACTAGCTGCAGGTGGTGTAGGTCTTTGTTTGGAAGACCTCAGTGGCGTATCTAGAGGGGTACAGGTATGGCTCATGCCATAGGTGCCACAGTGCCATGGGCACCATGCATGCCCCCTCCTCACTTGTGCTGCACCGCAATACTGGGGGATGCCTCTCACAGCCGATACTGGGAGGGGGGGGGTATATATACTGGATGAACACCTGTCACTGTATACTGGGGGGCACCTTTTACAACCTATACTGAGAGGACACCTCCCACTACTTTTACTGGGGGAGGTACTTATACTAAGGGACACCTCTCATTACCTACACTGGTGGGCTACTTAAACTGGGAGGAGGGACACCTCTCACTCCCTATGCTAAAGGAGGCTTTTCATACTGGGAATATACCTCTAACTACCTCTACTGGGACAGCAACCTAAATGGGGGGGGGGGGCTCCTTATACTGTGTGGACTGCCTCTGGCCACCTATACTAGAGTACTACACCTCTGGGTACTTATACTTGGGGGCTAACTACTTAGGGGTACTTATACTGGGGGGAAATGTTAGTATTTGCCATAGGCACTATATTACCCAGATATGCCCCTGGAAGGCCTGCATAGAGGGCAGGGCATTGCAATGGTCCAGCCATGATGTGATGAAGGCATGAACTATGGTTGAAAGATCCTCTGAAGGAATGAGGTGCTTATTTTTTGCAATATTCCTCCTTAGGTAAAAGAAGGAATGTTTCACAACAGCCGAAAGTTGATTCCTGAAGTTTAAAGTGACCCTGGGAGAGGGCCACAGCAATAAAATATACATACCTGGGACTTCCTCCAGTACACCCAGCCTGATTGCTCTCGCGCTGTCCTCTTCTGACTCCCTGTTATTCCGTAATTGGTCCCGGAAAGTCCTCCGGTTCAGGGCCAACTGTGCATGTTCAGCATGGCAACGCGTGCTCCCACCATGTTCACGTGGCCTGGAGCATTTTGCACTTGTGCAGTTGAACTGTGCATGCGCAGAATGCTCCCGGGGATGGCAGTAAACAGGTGAGTGTGCCTGGCCGGACTGCGCATGCACTGAATGATTTTTCGGGGACAGTTGCGGGCGAAGGAGAAGGCGACTTAGGACGACATGTGATCAGGCTGGAGAGGGCTGGAGGAAGCCCCTGGTATACATACATTTTTCAAGGGGCCCCATCTCAGGTACACTTTAATCCTCCCACAATCAGTAAACCCAAGCTGTGCAGTGTTGGAGCTATTAGGGTCTGAGTTCTCTACCCTCAGTGGTGTTAACTGTGTCTGGAGCTGCTTTGCTGTTAGGCGCTGACCTCGGATGACAAGAACCTCAGTTTTGTGAGCATTTAGTTTAAGCCAGTACACTGGTTGATCCTCTACTGGACAGAAATATTGTTGTTGTTGCTGCATTTTAAACTGGTCACAGCTGTGTTGAGTCTCATATGCTGTAGTGCCTCTCCAGGCACCTGTCCATTCCAAGCCCCGTTTTTAGGGCAGAGCAGCGGGTGGGGGCGCAGAGGCGAGGGAGAGCAGGCATAGAGCTGAACAACTCACCTTCCGGGTCCATGCTGCCTCTATCTTCTTCCTACAAGGTGTTCTTCGCATTGATAACAGCGCCCCCTGTGATGAGGTAAACACATGTTATCACAGGGAGAGCTGTTAGCAACGTCGTGACGGATGCCTGGGAGGAAGAATATAGAGGGCCCTTTTGCACTGGGGCGGTGGGGTGCAGCATTCTCACCGCAGCCTACCGCAGGGCAATGAAAGTCTATGGGTAAAATCACATGGATTACGGTGCACTGCGCTGAAAGTACCCTATCTAACGCAAGTGCATACCTGCATTGCCGTGTGGTTTTCTGCGACGACCTGCGGCGGACCTGAAGTTATGTGAGTCTATGGCTCCAAACCTATTTTTAAACGACTGGCAGCTTTAGGCGTCATGCATGCATGGCAGCATATTTTAGCAGTACACTTCCACGCCCATCATCGACTGGCCAACAGGAAGTGAGCGTCACTTCCTGCTTGGCCGGCTGCCAGATGGGGATTACCACATACTAACGCAGTAATCCCCGAAGGCCTGGTTTTGCCAGTGCGGTGCGACCCCCGGCGTGATTTTAACACCCTCTTCCTGGATGCAATTTAGCCTAGAAACTGCGCTGTCCATTCCCCTTCGGTAGTGCAAGTTATGTCCTCTTAATGGTTTGTCTTCCCATCTATTCTTGAATTCCAGATCACGTGTGACGATTTTCCCTTCTTTATTCTTGATATCTTTTAAACAACTTAACTTGTCCTTCCTCAGTGACTTTAAAACTTTATAAAATGACTTCTGTTTTTCACTGTAATTTTCTTCTATACGGTTGCCAAATCCTCCCAAGCTTTGGCTTTTCAATTCATCACTTTTTCTATAAATTTTTTTTCCCTTGGCTCTTTATATGTACATTATACTCCTCTCCCAGACTTCTGAAAGCTGGAAATGCCTTCTACTTGCACTTTCTTCTTGATCTTCTTGATTTCCACCTTAATCTCATCACTCCACCCAGGGCCGGTCCTGGACTTTCTGCTGCCTGAGGCAAAGATCGTAAAGGCGCCCCCCCCCCCCCCCCAATATTTCTACATAACATGAGCGGCGGCCGGCGGCAGCCAGCCAGCCTTATCATCATCATCGACACGTCGGCGGCGCTCGCTGCTCAGTGACTGACCGTGACAATCAGCCGCAGCCAGGGCAGCAGAGCGGGCGGCAGCCGCCGCCATCAAATCAGCAGGCTTAGGCACTAGGCAGCGTCACCAGCATGCAGCCTTGGAGGAGACAGGAGAGGCTGCAGAGCTCGGAGTCGTCGGACTCGGAGGCCGGCGGCAACAGTGCAGTTTCTAGGCTAAAATGCACCCAGGGCGAGGGTGTAAAAATTGCGCCCCCCCGGTATAGGTAACCAGCTATAGGTCCCCCCCGAGTATAGGTGGCCAGGCATGGGTGAGCCAGTAAAGTTGCCCCCAGTATAGGTTAGCCAGGTAGTTGCCTCCAGTATAGGTAGCCAGTATAGTTGCCCCCAGTATGTTAGATAGGCAGGCACCCCCCCCCCGGTATAAGTTAGATAAGTAGGTGCCCCCAGTACAGGTTAGCTAGGTAGGTGCCTCCAATATAGGTAGCCAGTATAGTTGCCCCCAGCATAGGTTAGATAGGTAGGTACCCCCAGTATAGGTTAGTTAGGTAGGTGCCCCCAGTATAGGTAGCCAGTATAGCTGCCACCTGTATAGGCTAGCTAGGTAGGTAGGTGCCCCCAATACAGGTTAGATAAGTGCCCCCAGTATAGGTTAGATAGGTAGCTTCCCCCCAGTATAGGTTAGATTAGGTCGCTGCCCTTCAGTATAGGTTAGATTAGGTAGGTGCCCCCAGTACAGGTTAGATTAGGTAGGTGCCCCCAGTATAGATTAGATAGGTAGCTGCCCCCAGCATAGGTTAGACAGGTAGCTGCCCCCCAGCATAGGTTAGATAGGTAGCTGCCCCCCAGTATAGGTTAGATAGGTAGCTGCCCCCCAGTACAGGTTAGATTAGGTAGGTGCCCCCCAGTATAGGATAGATAGGTAGCTGCCCCCAGTACAGGTTAGATTAGGTAGGTGCCCCCCAGTATAGGATAGATAGGTAGCTGCCCCCAGTATAGGTTAGATAGGTAGCTGCCCCCCAGTATAGGTTAGATAGGTAGCTGCCCCCCAGTACAGGTTAGATTAGGTAGGTGCCCCCCAGTATAGGATAGATAGGTAGCTGCCCCCAGTATAGGTTAGATAGGTAGCTGCCCCCCAGTATAGGTTAGATAGGTAGCTGCCCCCCAGTACAGGTTAGATTAGGTAGGTGCCCCCCAGTATAGGATAGATAGGTAGCTGCCCCCAGTACAGGTTAGATTAGGTAGGTGCCCCCAGGATAGATTAGATAGGTAGCTGCCCCCAGCATAGGTTAGACAGGTAGCTGCCCCCCAGCATAGGTTAGATAGGTAGCTGCCCCCAGTACAGGTTAGATTAGGTAGGTGCCCCCAGGATAGATTAGATAGGTAGCTGCCCCCAGCATAGGTTAGACAGGTAGCTGCCCCCCAGCATAGGTTAGATAGGTAGCTGCCCCCCAGTATAGGTTAGATAGGTAGCTGCCCCCCAGTACAGGTTAGATTAGGTAGGTGCCCCCCAGTATAGGATAGATAGGTAGCTGCCCCCAGTACGGGTTAGATTAGGTAGGTGCCCCCCAGTATATGATAGACAGGTAGCTGCCCCCAGTATAGGTTAGATAGGTAGCTGCCCCCCAGTATAGGTTAGATAGGTAGCTGCCCCCCAGTACAGGTTAGATTAGGTAGGTGCCCCCCAGTATAGGATAGATAGGTAGGTGCCCCCAGTACAGGTTAGATTAGGTAGGTGCCCCCCAGTATAGGATAGATAGGTAGCTGCCCCCAGTATAGGTTAGATAGGTAGCTGCCCCCCAGTGTAGGTTAGATAGGTAGCTGCCCCCCAGTGTAGGTTAGATAGGTAGCTGCCCCCCAGTATAGGATAGATAGGTAGCTGCCCCCCAGTATAGGTTAGATAGGTAGCTGCCCCCCAGTATAGGTTAGATAGGTAGCTGCCCCCCAGTATAGGTTAGATAGGTAGCTGCCCCCCAGTATAGGATAGATAGGTAGCTGGCCCCCAGTATAGGTTAGATTAGGTAGGTGCCCCCCAGTATAGGATAGATAGGTAGCTGCCCCTAGTACAGGTTAGATTAGGTAGGTGCCCCCCAGTATAGGATAGATAGGTAGCTGCCCCCAAAACAGGTTAGATTAGGTAGGTGCCCCCCAGTATAGGATAGATAGGTAGCTGCCCCCAAAACAGGTTAGATTAGGTAGGTGCCCCCCAGTATAGGATAGATAGGTAGCTGCCCCCAAAACAGGTTAGATTAGGTAGGTGCCCCCCAATATAGGATAGATAGGTAGCTGCCCCCAAAACAGGTTAGATTAGGTAGGTGCCCCCCAGTAAAGGATAGATAGGTAGCTGCCCCTAGTACAGGTTAGATTAGGTAGGTGCCCCCCAGTATAGGATAGATAGGTAGCTGCCCCCAAAACAGGTTAGATTAGGTAGGTGCCCCCCAGTATAGGATAGATAGGTAGCTGCCCCCAAAACAGGTTAGATTAGGTAGCTGCCCCCCAGTATAGGTTAGATAGGTAGCTGCCCCCCAGTATAGGTTAGATAGGTAGCTGCCCCCCAGTATAGGTTAGATAGGTAGCTGCCCCCCAGTATAGGATAGATAGGTAGCTGGCCCCCAGTATAGGTTAGATTAGGTAGGTGCCCCCCAGTATAGGATAGATAGGTAGCTGCCCCTAGTACAGGTTAGATTAGGTAGGTGCCCCCCAGTATAGGATAGATAGGTAGCTGCCCCCAAAACAGGTTAGATTAGGTAGGTGCCCCCCAGTATAGGATAGATAGGTAGCTTGCCCAGGTAGGTGCCCCCTCATAATGGCGGAGGGGGGAGCCGGAGCCGCGGGGAGGGCAGCCCGACCTCTCCCTCCCTCTCCCCGGGCCGCCCTCCATGCTCCCCCCTCGGACTTTAGGCAGCAGAGTTAGCGCGCAGGGAAGCGCTGCTGTACAGAGCCTGTTACTCACCTCCCTGGATCCGATCGCCGCTCCCGCCCTGCTGGTCTCCTCTCTGCCTAGCCGGCTGATACACACGCGGTATCAGCGGCTACATTGCAGAGAGGAGACCAGCAGGGCGGGAGCGGCGATCGGATCCAGGGAGGTGAGTAACAGGCTCTGTACAGCAGCGCTTCCCTGCGCGCTAACTCTGCTGCCTAAAGTCCGAGGGGGAGCATGGAGGGCGGCCCGGGGAGAGGGAGGGAGAGGTCGGGCTGCCCTCACCGCGGCTCTGGCTCCCCCCGCTCAGACAGTCACAGCCACTTCATCTGGTGCCGCCCCTCCACTTCCTGCCGCCTGAGGAACCCGCCTCACCCCGCCTCATGGGCGGGCCGGCCCTGACTCCACCAGGCAGTTCTCTTCCTGCTATTTCCTACTTTACTTTTCCCACAGACCTCTGCTGTTATGAACACATTCTCTTCAGTTGATCCCCAGTAGCTTTTTATACCCTAAGTCTCGTCAAGCCTTAACGCCCTAACACAAGCGTGTGCACGCATTCACACACACACACACACACACACACACACACACACACACACACACACACACACACACACACGCACACACACGCGCACACACACATGCACACATACACACACACACGCAACCAGGCCTGGCTTTACATGACAGTAGCCTATAGGCACAGATGTTCTGGCACCCTGGACTTCACCCTCCATGAACCTGCAAACACCTGCCAAACCTCACCGCAAGTGTGCTGGCTGTCCTAAATGTCACTTCTCCCTTACTTCCCATGCACATCATAGGTAGCTACAGGTGCCCCTATGTGCCGTATTAGGGAGCCAAAGGTACCCTCAGTATTAAGTTGCTAGAGGTCCCCCAACTGAAGGGAGATCTCATCAGTGGATCTTATTTAGACTCCGTTCGGGACTCTGTATAGGGAAGAAAGGAGGGAGATACTAGGAGAGGGGAGTGAGCCGCCTTTGTATCATCAGGCGCCTTATGGTAAATGTGACCCTGCACACAACACACATACACACAATTTAAATTCAAATTAGCTGTACTGGGCATGACCAAAATATGTACAGGTATTGCTAAACCAAAGAAAAGACTAGGTGGATACTTGGTGTTGGTGGGGAAGGGGGGGGGAGAGGTGTTGTGCACAAACACACTCACACACACAACTAAAGGTAGCCATACATCTGTCTACCTGGCGTATGGTTGACCATCCAATTCAATCATTATTATCGAATCAGATGAAAATCGGTGCCACCAAGAGCAAACCTCGATCAACGATTCAACCAATGTTGGCCCAAAATTGGTTGAATGTATCTATCGGGCATGCTGGGAAATCTCGGATCGGGATGGTCTATTGGGTGCACACACACGTGCATGGACACACATGCACACATGCACAAACATACACACAAGTGCATGCACACATACACACACATGCACACATACATACAAGCATAAGGACGCATACACGCACACACATACACACAAGCACAGCCTTACCTCACACATATACACACATGCCCAACTAAAGGTGGCCATACACCTGTCTACTTGGCGTCCGATCGAACATTTGGTTCAATAATAATAATCAAACTGGATGAAAATCGGTGTTTGTCATCATTGTTTGTCTGCACTGTTCTGAAGAAGGGAACCCTATGTGGCCCCGAATCAATTGTCAACTTGGTGTCTGACACAACAAGGCTCTATTGAGAAGCTGGTGTGCTTACCAATCCTGTGATTTGATTCCAATGGGGTACCGCTCAGCATCCCTGGTTATGCACCCTACATGATACGGCAATGTGTGCCTCTCTTGAGAGCATGGCGGCAGGGGGCGGCGTGTAGGGTTGCTCGTCGGACTCCGCAGAATGGAGATTTCCGCAATTCCGGTCAGAAATTGGCAGTTCCGTTCCGGTAAGCCGGAACGGAACATCTATAGGAAGCAGGAGATTTGGGCACATGAGACAAGTGGACAAAAAGGGCGCCCCATTCACTCCCATTATAAATATCTTTTAATGGGCGCCGAACAGGGAAAAAAGGGCGCCGGAGATTATTAACGTTTTACAAACGGCGCCCGGAGATTTTTAATGTTTTATGACTGTGCTTGTGATGATTTACGTTTAGAAAATGAGCCTGTGACGAATAACGTTTATAAAAATACTAAACATATTTATCCTATTTAATTAAAACATTATTTAACATTTTAACCCTTACTGTTTTAAAACATTATTATTCACAAAATAAAGTGATCACTACGTAACGTAAATCGCAATATATTTTTTACAAATACTATTTGTAAAACAAAACATTTCTAAAACATCCACCCCAAAAAAAATATTTAAATTTTTTTATTTAAATTTTTCATTTATTAATGTTTGTAAAACATTATTATTCATAGGGGGTCTTCGGTTTAGGCACCACCAGAGAGGTCTTAGGTTTAGGCACCCCCAGGGGGGGTCTTAGGTTTAGGCCCCCCAGGGGGGTCTTAGGTTTAGGCACCACCAGGGGGGTCTTAGGTTTAGGCACCCCAGGGGGTCTTAGGTTTAGGCACCACTAGGGGGGTCTTAGGTTTAGGCACCACCAGGGGGGTCTTAGGTTTAGGCACCACCAGGGGGTCTAGGGGTTAGGTACAGGGAGGGCTTTGGGGTGGTTAGTTTTAGGCACCACCAGGGGGGTCTTAGGTTTAGGCACCACCAGGGGGGTCTTAGGTTTAGGCACCACCAGGGGGTCTAGGGGTTAGGGATAGGTACAGGGAGGGTTTTGGGGTGGTTAGTTTTAGGCACCCCCAGGGGGTCTTAGGTTTAGGCACCCCCAGGGGGGTCTTAGGTTTAGGCACCACCAGGGGCGTCTTAGGTTTAGGCACCACCAGGGGGTCTAGGGGTGAGGGATAGGTACAGGGAGGGCTTTGGGGTGGTTAGTTTTAGGCACCACCAGGGGGGTCTTAGGTTTAGGCACCACCAGGGGAGTCTTAGGTTTAGGTACCACCAGGGGGTCTAGGGGTTAGGGATAGGTACAGGGAGGGCTTTGGGGTGGTTAGTTTTAGGCACCACCAGGGGGGTCTTAGGTTTAGGCACCACCAGGGGGGTCTTAGGTTTAGGCACCACCAGGGGGGGTCTAAGGTTTAGGCACCACCAGGGGGGTCTTAGGTTTAGGCACCACCAGGGGGTCTAGGGGTTAGGGATAGGTACAGGGAGGGTTCTATGTGAGAGTAGGGTTAGGTATAGTTTTAGTACAATTTTAATAATACTAATCAACAGATATTATGAATGTACTTATATTAATATCATTGTTATAAACAATATTTTCACATTTTATTATAATAATAAACGATAAATCAACATTATTCATAACAATATATAATTATAATGTTTAAACATATAATACTGTTTTTTTAACAAACGTAATTATAAGTTTCAGTTTAGAAACAGGGAAGATTAACGTTTTAAGAATTGCCGATTTCATACACATTATTTAATGATTTATAAATTCTTAAAACACTATTTGTAAACGAAAATCTACACAATATTTTTATAAACGATAATACTGCTTATCGTTTACACCACGCGCCCTTTTTTCCCGACGCCCTTTTTTGATGTACGCCATCTATAGCGGTAATCGGTAAACAGCGGAATTTCTATGCGGAATTCTGTCGGAATTTAATCAGAAGCGTGTAAATGCTGCATTTACTGTTACGCAGAATTTTTAAGCCAATAAGAAGGATTGGAAGGGATAGACCATCACAGAAGCTTAAAACATGCTGATTTCTGCATTAAAAACGGAATTTCTGCACCAATTATAGTCTTAACAAAAAACAGCCAATCCTACTTTAGCAACCAGCTCCTAGCTACCTATCATCAGCTATCCCACCCATTTTGTATACAAGAGAGGTGTGACAGTCACGAAGCTTGAGGGTTTCAGTCTGGTGTTTTGGAGAGAGGAGAGACAGACCCATATTAGTTGTTTCAACTTAAAACAATAGTCTTTTTAAAGACTGTATACAAAACAAAAGTCTTTTTAAAGACTGTGAGAGAAAATTAGACTGAGTGTGAGCTATTAGTAGTAGTAACTAGGTGTATTTGTTAGCAGATTGTTAGTATGAGTGATAGATTGTAGCGTAGTGTACTAGTAGTTGCTGTGTGGAGAGGGTTAGAGAGAGCCAGCCAGGCTGCAGGCTTAGTGTTTGACAGAGTGAGAGAGTTAGGTGATTGATTAGTTGAGTGTAGTGCAAGTTTGTTTGTTTTTACTAAATTCATTTTTTTCTTTATTTTGTTTTTGATTTATTTTCTTTTATTTCACCCCCTTATTTTCTTATTTGTTTTTTAGTTCAAGTTAGGTGGATTTATTTTACTGTCACTCATACCCCTTCCCCAATTCACTTTTTGGCCCCAAAACAATGGAGCGAGAGCAGCAGCAATTTCCTGCCACTCCTAAAAGAAAATGGAGTGATGGTGGTGTTAGTGGATCACTTCAAGTACGTGATCAGGTTGAGGGTGGCAGCAGCAGCAGGAAGCGTTCCGCCCTGATCAGAGATGTCTTCCCTGTGTTCACACACAGGAACATTTTGACAGAGCAGCAGGCGAACAGAGTTGTTGATTATTTCGACCAGGAATCCTCTACGCAGTGTGAGGAACTTGAAGCTAGTGGCAGCAGCACCAGTAGTGGCCAGGTTCCTCATGACCAAAATCCGACCGCAGCTGCTTCTCTTGACGAGGTTGCTTCCTCCCAGTACTCTCCTCCAGAATTAAAGCACACCTATGTCGATGAGAGAGAAAGAAGGATTGGGATGAGGCATTGGACGAGACCATGGGACCAAGGTCCCAAGAAGTGGTGGGTTCTGTGGTGACAGAATTGGCCCCTGTGTTTTCTTCATCCAGTAATCCATCACAACTGGGAGCTTGTGTCACCACCAATCTACATCACCACCAGTCAACTCCTGAGGGGTTTCATTGCCATGTAGAGGGTCCAGAAGAGTCACTTATGGGTTCCAGTGCTTTGATTGAACAGGATGATGTTTTGGATGATGAGACGGCTGATTCAACGTGGTCGCTATCTGGTGGGTTAAGCACTAGCAGGCATGAGCAGCATGGAGAAACAGAGCAGATGGTTGGCCAGCAGCCTTCAAGTGCTTTCCCGTCTGTCAGTACCCACCAGTTCAATGCTGAGCATGGATGTGCTAGAACAGATCGCACCACTGCTCCACGTGCATGCACGTCCCCATCATGGAATTATTTTACAGTTCTGGAAGAGGATGAATCCAGGACAGTCTGTTCTGTGTGCCGTAAATCGGTGAGCAGAGGCAAACCGGGCAGCGGGTTCGGCACTTCAGGGCTAAAAGCCATCTGCGCAATTACCACAGACGGGAGTTCGAATATGTAAAGAATTACAATAAGATGGGTGGAGGAAAAGCAGCAGCAACAGGCCCCTCCTCTTCTTTTTCTAGTCATCCTGTCCCTATCCAACCTGCTCAGTCCCATTCTACTTCAAATCCCTCTGCATGCCAGGCTGGAAGAGGACTCCAGACCTCGGCAAGCACCTCATCATCACCCTTGTTGGTTTCCTCTGAATCATCAGTGTTCCAGCATCAGGCCTCTGTGCCAGAAATGTTGCAGAGTATGCGGATGCTCCCTGCAACTGGTCAGCTATACCTGTCTCAGACATCTTCCTCCAGAACAGGGCCACTGGACTACATTACTGGGGACCAGAGGCAGCTGATTGGACAGGTGTGTAAAGTCTTGGAGCCATTTGAGCAGGCAACAAAATTGGTCAGTGAGGAGCACTGCAGCATATCAGAAGTGCTCCCTATTGTCTTCATGCTGGTCAAGGCTCTTGACAAACTGCTCGGACAGGGGGAGGAAGCCCTATTGAACAGTGGTCAGTCAAGTGGGGGAGTGAGTGAGCATGCTCAAGTCCTGAGTGAGGAGGCAGAGCTTGTGGAAGTGGAAGAGCCCATTGGAAGAAGATTCTGATGTGGAGCTGGAGCATGATGACAGTTCTGACAGTCAGGAAGAGGTGATTAATGGCAGACATCTCTTCCCTATGGCTGCGCATATGCTCCAGTGCCTCCGTAAGGACCCCTGGATTAAAACTTTAAAATCAAGGCTCGACATGTGGGTGGCCACCATCTTAGATCCCTGGTGCAAGGGGAAAATGTGGCAGTTCATACCCCCCTCTCAAGCAGATGCCAGGATGAACCACATCTGGGATGCCCTTCTTCGCTGGGTAGAAGATGCGTTTCCTGAACCTGTATCCCAGGCCAAAGCTACCAAGCCTCATCATACTCAGCAAAGGTCTGGTGGTCCCACTCCCAGCAGCAGCACCATTAGCCAATCTGTGAACCTGCTGAGTATGTTGAAGGAATTTTTTCTTTAAAGCAGCAGCACCACCAGCGGGCAAAGTAGTCACCGCCAGCGACTGGCCCGTATGGTGAGTGATTACTTGGGGTTGGCCAGGGCTGCAGACAATATAGAGAGTAATGATGACCCCATGGAGTATTGGACCAAACAACTGGATACCTGGCCTAAACTCGCTCAGTATGCACTGGAGGTTCTTGCATGCCCCGCCGCCAGTGTTCTTTCTGAGTGAGTTTTTATTGCTGCAGGTGGGGTGGTCACCGACCCACGGACCCGACTGTCCACAGACAATGTGGACATACTAACGTTCATTAAAAGGAACGAGTCATGGATCAGTGATAATTACAAGCCCCCTCTCACTGATTCATGATGAAGATTAGACAGACTAAATTACAATTTTGCTGTTTTTCAAGCCTCAAATGGTCTCCCTCTCAAACTCTGCTGCCTATCGCTATCATCGCATATTTTTGCTTTTTAAGATAATAAAAATGCAGCTTTTGCAGCTGTCCGACGTTATATTCTATCCTAACCCTATGCTTTTGGCCTACAATTTCTCCTGCTGCTCCAAAAAAAAAAATTAATGACTGCTGTGAACCACCTCTAGGTCCCATCACCTAAGACAACTCCTGCTGCTCCAAACAAAAATTGTAATGACTGCCATGGAACCACCTCTAGGTCCCATGGCCTACGACAACTCCTGCTGCTCCAAACAAAAATTGTAATGATTGCCGTGGAACCACCTCTAGGTCCCATGGCCTACGACAACTCCTGCTGCTACAAAAAAAAAAATTGTGATGAACGCCTTGAAACCACCTCTAGGTCCCATGGCCTACAACAACTCTTGTTGCTCCAAACAAAAATTGTAATGACTGCCGTGGAACCATCTCTAGGTCCCATGGCCTACGACAACTCCTGCTGCTACAAACAAAAATTGTGATCAGGATTGTGATTCAGCCACCACTAAAGCCAAAGTTATCAGCAGGACTGCCAGGGAAGTGGTATTTGTTTAAAAGGAAACATCCATTAGGTTCCCTTTAACATTGTGGAAATTGTTCCGCTGGAATGCGGAATTCCGCGGAATACCGCGGTAATCCGCCAGAATGTAGCGGTAGCGGAATTTCGTTATAGCGGAAGGTGGAATTACCGCGATATCGGAAATCACCTGTTCCGATCATCCCTAGCGGTGTGTATGGCGGTGGCCGGTGTAGATCAGAATCAGAATCAAATTTATTTCGCCAAGTACAACGGGGGTTGTACCCGGAATTATTTTTGGCTCATACAGGGGCAGAGATGGTACAAACACATGCAGCAATTCAACACATACATCAGGTACAGTAGTACAATTTAGCATATACCTATATATACATATTACCAGTAACTGTAGTGAAGGACGCGTGGGGAAAACTGGAGTGTTATGTGAGGGGAGCAGCCTGCCAACTATTCAACTATTATACGGCGCTCGCTCGCTCCACAGCAGCTCCAGATGCCCCGCAGAGTGTCCTGGAAAGAGTGGATAGAGAAGGAGAGAGAGAAAGGATAGCTAAGAGAGACGAAGAAAGAGATAGAGAAAGGATAGCTGAGAGAGACGAAGAGAAGACCAAGGCAAGAAGAGAGAGACAGATACAGAGGCAGAGTCCATGGGGCTGCAGATTGAAAGGCAACTCTGGGTCCGGCCATTAGTCCAGTCCAGTTGTTGTGCAGGGATCTATGGTGGATGCAGGCCCAGTTGTTGTGCAGGGATCTATGGTGGATGCAGGCAGATGGGACCCCGTGTTTCTGACAGCTGTAGTATACAGAGCCAGGACCGGTGGAGAAAGCTCCAGGGCCCATGGGAATCCAGGTAGACAAAAGGATCCTCCGGCCTTGGTGGATGGGGCCTGCCGTGGCATGTCCCTCGTGCAGTGAGAGGCTGGGAGCAGCTGTGACCCTCCGCTGGCCTGGATCCATTTGCAGCGCCTGCTAGCTGTAAGCGGTGGGGGAACGGCCTTCCTTGTGGCGTCTCCATGGCAGCGGCTTCAGGCCGCTGTGAACTGTGGCAGGGGGATGGCTGTGGGCTCCTCCATGCGACGTCCTGATATCCTCCAGCAGCAGCTTCCAGCCACCCGAGGGGGTCCTCACCGCTGGGAACCATCCTGGGTGACGAGCTGCGGTGATCGGCGCAGGTGGAGACCGTGATGATCTGGAGGCAGCGGCGGCAGACCAGCGGAAATCCGTGCTGCCTCTCCATGCCTGCGCACAACACGTGGCACCGAACAGCTGATCCTCAACAGCTGATTCTCACGCCGCCTGCGATCCGTGGCTGATGCGGAGCAGGACCGGTAGTGCCCATGTCCTCCGCCCCTTACCCAGCCAGAGTGAAGCTCAGAGGTGAGTGGAGAGAGAGAAAAGTACTAAAAAGTACTAAAAAAGCCGGAACCCTGTGACCGAGTCCGGGGCCATCTTTAATCAACTTAAAGAAGATCGCAAGATAGAGGATATTTTGGCATGAGACCTTTTCCGAGGATATTGGTGGGGGAACATTTTTTTAAAGGTACAGGTAAGTATTTCTGGTTAAGATTAATAAAGGACTTTTTTCATGGCTGTGTTTTTATTTCATTTAACCCTTTGTGGAAATGGGTAAGGGGTACTTTGTACCCCTATACTCATTTCTCCTGGGAGGGGGGGTGGGCATCTTGGGTATTCTTCTTAAAGGGGTCTCCCAGATGCCACCATGAGTCCCCCCACCTCCTCCTGGGTAACCGGAGGTGGAGAAGAGCCCTTTGTCCATGTATTGGACAAGGGCTCCGGGGGGGAGAGGAAGGCTTGGCCGCCCCTCTCCCCCGGAGCCCCCCCATACCATGGACCATGTGGGCTGGTATAGCTCAGGGTGCGAAGCCCAACTCCGCGGATGCTCGGGAGGAGGTACCCCAGATAATTTTTTTTACTTTCCCACCCTCTGAACCTAAAAGAAAAAACAGGAAAAGATACCAGGGATCTTTATACAGCCATATTGCGGCTGTATAGCGATCCCTGGACAAAGCGTTGAGGCTCCGGAGGGGTTTCCAGGGGTCCGTACTTTGAATGAATTTCCTGATGGGGTTTCCAGTGAGTACAGACCCCTGGAAACCCCGTCAGGAAATTCATTACTCTTTCTTTTGAAATATGTAAACTTACACTACCGATAGGTTTGCTACATTAACTGTCGGCTGGTTTTTAATCACGAATACCGACTCGTGATTCGTGATTACATGCGCTTATTCCACTCGAGTCGGATATCCCTTTCTACTCATGATCGTGAACACGAGTCAATTCGGAAGTGGGCGGAGTCATGCTCGTGATCCTTCGTATTCGTGATCAGGGCTATCCGAGTAACCCTGCTCACAAGGCCGACTCCAAAAAGATTTCATGCTGATATTGATCAGGAATCGGCCTGCGGTGTAAGGGCAGCCAACAGATCTGTCTCTAATCAGATTCTATCGGAGATATCTGTCTCTTGGTCTGCCCATTATTGCTAGATGTATAGGCACCTTAAGTTGTGAGAGGGCCACTCTCAGTATCTTCTCTGTTTGTGGTGCTCCACCCATCGATTAGCGATGATCAAAGTGATGTAAATAGTCCAGGCTAGTATGTAAATTTAGTGCAAATTAAGAAGCTTTGAACTGAGCGAATAAAAATTTTATCAAAATTGGATTTGATTGGCCCAGTTCCAAGCTGCATATGTTTTTTTTGTATGAAACGTGCATACAAGTCATATAAACATATTCAAGCAGCATTTCACACCAAAAGACAGGTGTTCCCCCAAACCCAAACATTGCAAATTAATTATCATTATACACACCGCAAATTACCCCCTTCCAAATGACACCCTTTCATCATTCTTAGTTTCACATAATCGTAATTTCACATTTTAATTTGCAATTATGATGTGAAATGCAAATGCAAAATGTGAAAAATCGTAATTAGTTTGTAGCAGTAATTGATAATGTAATTTCACATAATTTTCACATAATTTTGTTTTTAGGGGTTAATACTAAAGCCCCCTACATACCCTCGTCACAAGTCAAAAAAAATAATTTTACAAAAATACCTTGTAGTTTTTGCGAAAATAAATTTTAAAAATGCAAAGGAAAAATACAGATGTTCTTAAACTCAGATAATTGACAATTTAAAAAACATTTTTCCTTTGAAGTTTTTGAGAAAATTAATTTTAAAAATGCAAAGACTTTTTGAAAAGTTCTTTTTTGACTTATTCCCACTATTCTCCCTAACATATGTAGCAATTTTGGCGACAATAGCATGTATGGGAGCTTTGCTATACACTGCTAAAATTGGCACAAAATTATGTGAAAATTAAGTGAAATTAAGAATGGATTACACAAAATCAAATGAATGTCCAAATCGTAATTACCTTATATACTAGTGTATAAACCTAATTTTTCAGTACAAAAAATGTGCACACCCTTGGCTTATATGCGAGTCAGTGGAGCAGGTTTTGTTACTAGCGGAGGAGCATAAGTATCGTGCACTAACATAGTAAAAAAAAAACAGGCCTCCACCAGTACTGTAGCTTAGGAGCTCTGGGCCCCAATGCGAGTTTTACATTGGGCCCCCTCAAGTGCTCTATACATAACAATTGATATGGATCACCAAAGCCTGCCAAGGACAACTGCAGTGTCAGAGAGGTGTAAGCGGGGTAGGAGAACTCAGGCTTTGTTCACATCCAAAATCGCAAACATCAGCGTTTTGCGATTTTGTGAGGGATTTTTTTCTCCCTTCCCAGCTCATACCTACACGCTACGATTGTGTACAGCCCTTTTCAAAGCACTTTTGCAGAGCGATTCTATTTTTTCACTTCCTGCCACAAGTCAGGAAGTGAACTCTTTGACCCGGAAAATAATGAATACAAGCGGGAACGCAATCACTATACAAAGGGATTTTGTGAGTGTTTCGCGCTTTTCCTATACCTTCCGTTATAGCAAAAAAATAGTGGTACATGCAGTGCTTTGGTGAGCAGAAAGCAGACGAAACGCGCTATAAACTATCCCATAAGGATTCATTGCACTAGAGATTTTAGGGCGTTTTTTTAAATCGCCGGCGCTAAAAAAAACGCAAAATGCTCTCAGAGAGCCTAAATTATAAATTACAGTTTGCTTTAAACCTAAAAGGTTGCCAATATATACAAAATAGCACATAATAAAGTGTAGTTTTCTCACCCCAGGGTCCATTTTCCACATATGATCTTGAAATCCCCGCCCCCAGTGTGAAATTGGGCCAGGGTGTTTTTTTTTCTTTCCAAACTATAAGTGCAAAGGATGCTGGGGGATTGATGTCATAACTCCACCCCCATGTCCATGTTATCTAATCCAGACAGGCAGACAGACATCGGAAATAAGAATTATAGCAAACAAACAGGATAAAGGTGCGTACACACATCCAACTTTACGCCTGATTGTTGTTTTTAAACTAGTTGTTTGAACGACTTCTGGTGCAAACAACAATCATGTACACACTCACTAACAAAGCGGCTGATATGCTAATTTATCTCATTTACATGTCGTTGAACCAACTTGATAATGGACAATGGACTGGATAGAACAATGGACTAGATTAAATGACTGATCAAACGACTTGTTGTTTGAAGGTCTAATAACCACTTCCGGATACCGGGTGGTTTTGCTGATCGGTGCTGCGTGGGCTCTCCAGCCCGCAGCACCGATCAGCTAGCAGCCAGGCCGATCAGACTTCCCCCCTTTTTTCCCCACTAGGGGGATGTCGTGCTGGGGGGGTCTGATCGCCGCCGGCTGCTTGCGCTTGCGGGGGGGGCTCTCTTCAAAGCCCCCCTCCGCAGCGCTTCCTGGCCGCCTTCCCCTTCCCTCCCTCTACCTCCCCCTGTGAGCGGCGCAGGACGGAATTCCGTCCTGCGCCTGATGGGATAGGCTTCAGCCTATCAGGTGCCGGCGGTCCCCGGCCAATCAGAGGCCGGGGATCGCCGATCTCCGCCACGGCGCTGCTGCGCAGCAGCGCCGTATACATGTAAACACCGGGGAAGATCTTCCCCGTGTGTTTACATTTACCCTGCGAGCCACGATCGGCGGCTCGCAGGGTGTTCACGGAGACACCCTCCGTGAACTGACATGGAAAGGCCGCTCGTACGAGCGGCCGTTTCCATGCAATCCACTTCAGGATTCAGGGGCGTAGTTAAGCGTACGCCGAATCCTGAAGTGGTTAAGGTCCGTACACACGCCGGACTGCAGGCCACGACGGGTCTGTCGTCACTCAGCAGACAGTCCGGCGTGTGTACAGTCTGTCGGCGGACTGATACGGCTGTTTCTGAGCGATCCGCCGGGCGGATCGCTCAGAAACAGCCGTGTCAGTCTGCAGACAGACTGTACACACGCGGACTGTCGCTGGAACGCCCATCCAGCGGGAGGTGACGACGGACCCGTCGTAACCTGCAGTCCGGCGTGTGTACGGACCTTTAGTTGGACAAATGACTAAGAGTCAAAGAGTCGTTTGTACACATGTACGAACCTAACAGTCATTTAAACGACAGTTGGTCCAACGGATCCGCTGAGCCAGTCGGGCAAACCGGTTGTTATCAGTTGCTCGACAGCGCATACACACGTCCAACTTGTCATTCAAACGACAAATTGGACGTCAAGTTGCTCTAAATAGTTGGACATGTGTATGTACCTTTAGACAGGCTGCAGCTGTTCTCCTGTCTCTTCTCTCCTTACACACTATAAAAGGGAAGTAATTTGATCCAGGCAGGCAGAGAGCATGGGAGGGAGGGAAGGGAAGCAGACTGGAGGGGAAGACACAATGCTGAGGGTGTATTTTAGAAAGAAGGAAGTGCTACTACAGATATAGATGTGAGTCGTTTCTATCCACTATGATGTACCAGATGTAAATGTTATATGTTTATCTAACTGTACACAGTCCATAGACTACTATACATGTACGTATTGCCATTCAAACCTTTTTTGGGCCAGAGGTGCTCTTTAATGGCTACAACTAATCAAAGCACATATAGAGGTGATCATTACCAGCTTAACACCAATAAAGAGCTAATAAAGTGGTTGAAGGAGGGCCCCTACTGGTCCATGGGCCCTGGTGCGGTTGCTACCTCTGCATTCTGCATTGCTACAGTACTAGACCAAGTAGTACCTTGCTACACCCTTGTTTTTGCACTCCCCATTGCATATTCAGATCAGTCCAGGTGGCTTTAGCTCAATAGTTAAAGGGAATATCAGGAGAGCCAACATTCATCCCATGTGTGTTTAACTTCTGAAACATAACAATCAAACAAAAGTGTGTTTTTTCTTTCTGCAAGTGCAGGTCCACTTTAATAGCAGCATTGATTCATCTGTCAGCCAAGGCCATACCAGCTGGTGAGTTCTAAACTAGTTTAACATGTTTCCTTCCATACCGATTGCCAGATTTGTCACTGTTGCTATTAAACATATTAATGTTGGTCAGACTAGGCATGATTGTGCATCATAATATGCAATTATTCTATTGCTGTCGTTCAGAGAAAATTAATATTCACGTCACACCCTGTAAAAATTTGCTTTGGTTTTATGGACCTTGACAGGTAATCTTATACAGTACAATTTTACTTGTTAAAGATTTAGTGAAACAAAGTAGAGGTGTCTGGCTTCTATAAAGGGAATGTCACAATGGAATTCAGGGCTGTGTTCTGTTGCTATAAAACAAGTGGCATCGCAGTCAGCTTGTGTTGGAAGAGATGGTGCTACCCAAGATGAAATGGGCCACAGTACAAAGCGGATCATTTACAAGGCCAGGACAGGTGCAGAGGAAGCAGGAGTGGGCGGTAGTCGGCCGGAACAAGCAATTGGGTTCCAGCTGTTACATGAAAACAAGGAATCTTACATGGATTTCTGTGTCTCCAGTGCCTTTTCCTTGATGCCAGCTCATCTGGCTTCTGAACATCGGGCTTAAAGGGGGTTATAACGCGTACATGAAAAAAGGCGCATGGAAAAAAAGGGCACAGAGGAGTAGGATATCGCTACAATTAGCAATATTCTACTGCATGATGCTGATAGTAAAATACTGGTAATTTACTGATATTTTACTATAGCTTAACCTAACCCTACTTTCATACAGAACCCTCTACAAATGCCTAACCTTAATCCCCCCCTGGTGGTGCCCAACCCTAAGACCCCCCCCCCGGTTGGCTAACACCCACCCCCCCACCTATGACTTACCCTAAGACCCCCCCCTGGTGGTGCCCAACCCTAAGACCCCCCCCCATGTTGGCTAACACCCCCCCCCCCCACCCTATGACTTACCCTAAGACCCCCCTGGTGGTACCTAAAACTAAGAACCTCCCCCTGGTGCCTAACCATAACCTCTCTGGGGGTGCCTAAATCTACCCCCCCCCCCTCCCCTTCTTAACCTCCCTTCTGCAGCAAGGCCGTAATATGCGGCAAAGAAAAAAAAGTTCAGCACCGGGAGGCATCTGATTAGCAGCACTGACAGTATTGCACCTGCTATGCAATGCCGCAATTACATTGCCGCAAGCCACTGGCGCCCACAATGCTGTCACTGCCGCTAATCAGGCATCTCCTGGTGCTGTAAGTTACCTTCCTTGCCACATATAGTGGCCATTGTAAAAGCCGCGATTTGTGGCAAAGAAGGTAAATTTCGGTGCCAAGAGGCACCTAAAAGAAAGAAATTTGCTTCCTTTGCCGCAAATCACTGCTTACAATAGGCGCCTATGGTGGCTCTGCATCCATTTTTTTTCCAGCTTCCGGTTATAGCACCAAACTAGCGCCTAACTTTCAGGAACTGTGCCGTGTCAGTGGGATTGTTTAATTTTTTTTCTTAGCTTCAGTATCAAGCTTATCTGAGCATGCGAATAACAGAATGCTTCCTATGGATAAGATATGGACACTATGACCAGAAGGTAATTGAATCCCCCCTAACCCTTTAAAGAGTTTACACAGTGATGTAAGCCTATTGTTCAGGTAATGAGGAACAGTAAGCTGTGACAGTAAAGAGGGAGATTTTACACTGAGCTGGGTTGAAAAAAATAAAAGGGCAGAAGTGATGTCACTTTAAAAGAGCCTCTTTTCTAGAAAAGTGGGGAAAGGATGAGGTGAAAAAACACCGCAACATATCAAAGAGGCAACGGGAGCCCAATAGCACAATACGTCACTTTGGAAAGGTGAAAGAGAAAAGGATATACTCACAAAGGGGGCCCCAGCAGGGGGCAACCAACCACAGGAAGCAGATGAAGAGCCATGACCCGTCTCCACTCGGGTACTCCAGGTATAGCTGGATGGATTAGGTTGCACTCTTGATAAGATAATTGGTATCAGGAGGGGCAATGCCACTATGGTCCAAAAGCTCCCCCAGGAGAGGAAAGTAACACTGACACAACAAGGATGAAGAGGTGCCCAGGATGAGATAAAGTTGTGTTAAAACAAAATAAAATAGAAAAAGGTAGAGGTGGCTTACCTCTGGAACGACACAGTTTGTAAATAAAAAAAGTAGGTTTTATTAGCATGCGCGACGCATTTCTTAGGTGCAAGGTGCAAGCCCACTTCCTCAGGCCAAGTAAAGTGCCGCCGTTTGTACAGCCAAAAAATGGTAGTGTCATCTGTGTAAATATCACAAGTTCCCAACCCTCATAGTACAGCACAGCTAGGACCTGTCATTATATGGCTATAGCATATCATCAAATTAATTCCAATTTTTTTCGTAAGGAAAATCCTGTCCTACATGCTATGTATGGTTTCTAAATCCACTGGAAAGAAAAACTCTGCTGTGTTTGCTTAGTCTTAGGAATGGCAAATATTGTTCAAAGAACAATCTGTGAGAGTTTCTGCAGCATGGATAAACCTCTGCAGTAAGTAATTGATAACCTTCCCAGCAAAGAGAAACACGGTCTATTAACTTTGTTTGTATCTCTGAAACATTGTAACTGGAGTCGTTAGTAAGTAGGGGACTGTCTGTAGCTCCACTTTTCTTTCATTACATTGTTGTAGCACAATGTTGTAGCAGCATTACCTTGAGCATAAATTTCAAATAATTACAATTTTGTATTGTAATTCAAAAAAACGCTGCAAAATCATAATGTGACTTTTCAGGAAAAATCGTAAATTAATTTCATTTCGGTTCACATTTGCGTTAGCAGTCAGGATTTTCCGGACCGGATCCGGAACGTATACTGTACAAACTGAACGGACGTTTGGCAATCCAATGATAGTCTATGGATGCGTACATACTCGTCCATTCCACGCGGACCGGATCCGGACCGGATACGGACTCCGGACACTATTCCAACTTGCTCTATTTTTCACGTACGTCGGATCCGGCGGCCGCACCCGGACCGGATCCTGACTGCACCATCCACACAGCTGAACCAATGAGAAACGGAAAGGAGGCAACACACTGGCTATAAAAAATCTGGACGTTCTACCCACTTCCTATGCGTTTTCATGGGCCCAGCGTTTGAGGAGTGGAGCAGCAGTAACTTGTGGCTGGAGATATTTGGCAGCATGTCGGACGAAGAGGTGAGGCCCTACACACCTGAAGACCTGATTCTACAGGTGCAGCAGCTACCTGCCTGGTGCACCCACCATCTCCTGCGAGGAGCATGCCTTCTTCCCACATAGAATAGGTAAAAATCAAAAAGGGGACAATTCCCAGGTAAAATGAGTACAAAAACACTGGATCCATGGTCCAAACTGCAGTCTCTATATCCAAGGATGGTCTCCACACGTCAGACTGTCTCCAACAATGACCCCAGGGCTTCTGCAGACCTCCGAGACCCAAAGAATTTATATAGTCTGTATCTCTTTAAAAACGGATCCGGATATCAACCTGATCACCTACTGATGAAAAACCGGATGCGCACGGAACGGATCCAGAAAAGTGTCAACGGGCCCTAACAGTAATATCTCAATTTTGTGTAATTTTTGCATAATTTTGTTCCAAATTTAGTGGTTAATAGCAAAGCCCCCATACATGCTGGCGTCACCAAAATGGCTACATATGTTAAGGGGAACAGTGGCAACAAGTAAAAAAAATGTTTTTAACAAAATTAATTTTATAACTGCAAAGGAAAAATGTTTTTGAATTTGTAAAAAAAAACAAAAAACCAGCCCCTTGGGGTACTTACCTGGGGGGGGGGGGGAAGCCTCTGGATCCTAATGAGGCTTCCACCATCCTCCTCCCCCTCCGGGATCCAGCACTGGCAGCCCCCAAACAGTGCACATGTAAATATTTACATTCAAAACTCCTGCGCAGACACAGTAATGTCTTTCTGATGGTCTCCAGCGGAAATAGCTGAGCCCGATCGGGTCTGCTCTACTGCGCAGGCGACTTGGGCGGTGGGTAAACATTGCTGATTGTTGGCTAATTTTTCAGGGGCTGCCAGCACATCATCCTAGACGGTGAAGAGGTTGAGGAAGCCTCATTAGGATCCAGAGGCTTCCCCTACCAAGGTAAGTACCTTAATTTTTTGTTACAGATTCCCTTTAACTGCTTCCCGACTGCCTAACTCTGATTGGCTTCAGGAGGGTGGCAGCTCAAGGACCGCCTAACGCCGAAAGGCGTCAAGTCCTGGGGAAGGGTTTTGAAGGAGAATGTGTGCACCGATGCACGCGCATCCCCGCTTGAGTGACGGAGCTCCACACCGCCATCAATCTCTTAGCGGCAATCGCCGCTAGCAGACTGTTAGACATGTGAAATCGCTGTCTATTTACACTGTACAGCGCTGCGATCTACGGCAGCACTATACTGGGCTGGGGACAGTCCTGTAACTCGGCTGTCCCCCTGGGGAGACTCATGAGCAATCGGCTCTCATACGCTGATGCCTAAGAGAGCCGATCGCTGTCAATGGCTGGCAGGGGGAGGGAGGGAAAAAAATAAATTAAAAAATAGGTAATTAAAAAAAAAAAGGCAAACAAACAAAAACAATAAATAAACATTCTGGGAGCGATCAGTGCCCACCAACAGAGAGCTCTGTTGGTGTGCAGAAAAGGGGAGGGGGGATTTACTTGTGTGCTGCGTGGTATGGCTCTGCAGCAAGCTTTTAAAGCTGCAGAGCCCAAAATTGTAAAAAACAATAGCCTGGTCACTAGGGGGGTATAAGCCTGTGGTCCTAAAGTTGTTAAACTCAGAAAATTACAGTTTAAAAAACATTTTCCCTTGTATTTTTAAAATCAATTTTCTCAAAAACTACAAAGTATTTTTGATTTTTTTTTTACTTTTTCCCACTATTTCTCTTAACATTCATATCAATTTTACTAATGATAGCATCTATGGGGACTTTGCTATTAAATAACCGCTAAAGTCGGTCCAGGATTAAGCAAAAATTACACAAAATCATACATGGATTACACAAAATCAATTGAATTTCCAAATCATAATTGCGTATGGCTGAAATGGCAACATTTTGCGAAATCGTAATTAGCATATTATGATCATCACTAGTTGTAGGTACATCATCAGGGACTCATAGTCCCTCATAGTTCAGCCTTATTAATAGAAAGGACTGTAGGAGGCACACAAAGGTATTCAATTCTCTAAATCATAAAGTAAAGGAGTAAATTGATCTTACATCCTTCAATGAACAAACCACATGGGTAGATCTTACTTTTAATGATGCACAAAAGACAACGCATTTCAAGAGTACTGGCCCGCTTCCTCAGGACAATAAAAAAGTACCTAAGTCTGCTGCAGATGTGGGTGCCTCTTTTACCATATACATATCTACCCATGTGGTGTGTTTATTGAAGGAGGTAAGATCCATTTACTCCTATACTTTATGATTTAGAGAATTTAATACCTTTGGGTGCCTCCTACAGTCCTTTCTAGTAACAGTTCAACTCTTTGGGATAGACTGTGGTAGACTACGTGTTCTAATATCCCAAGGGGAGCGACCAACCAGCACCTGCACAGCAGACCTGGAATACCGAATGGGAGCAGTTAATTTCCCGTAGGCTCTGTCAGTGTTTGCAGGAGTGCAACCTACCTTTGTGAGTATATTACATTACTCTATCCTTTTTTACATATCCTAATGATACTGCACCATCAGGCTCCTGGTCTCTCTCATTTCAGAATCTTGGCAGTTGGAAGCTCAACCACCAGGAGTCATCCCAAAATCTTCAGCCTTATTGATGTACCTACAGCAATTGTTGGTGGATGCGTTTGCTTACGTATAGAAAATATGAGTCTATTCTTCATTAAATTAAAAACAGCGTGGAAGAAAGGATGAGTTCCAACTAGTTGTCATAAGCAACACAACCTGTCCTTCTTTGACGTTCTCATAGGCAGGAGTCTCACAGCCTGAAGATCACACTGTAGCTGCCCGACTGATTCAACACTCGTGAAAAAAAGAAACAGAGAAAGTCACCGAAGGTCACCTCTTGCGCACTTCTGCTATTGATTACATGAAGATGCATAGAATGATTTGGCCAAATAGCATGCATTTTGCCTGCAAACCATGTGCAGGAGAGACTGTGCATTAGCAGTATTAAACCCCTCTCCAATTCAACCTAAAAAAGCTTTCTTAAGCAAACAAAATGAAACATTATTCTTTTTGGCAGCAAGAGGCCCTGAATGATTTCAATCAAACACACTCTTGTTCAGATATTTTTGGCATTTGTCCATTCATCTATTCAATTCTTTGTAGAATATGAAGGCTGGGGGTTTGGGGGGTAAAAACAAACTTCCTACCTGATGGATTTTGCTGTCAAAAAAGTTAAGGCTGCCAGGGTTTACCTTACCGAATTCCTGTACATGCCATTTGCCTCTTGTTACATGGTAAAGTCACCGTGCAGCAAAACCGATAGACTGTGTTAGGCGTGATTGTCTGATCGATGCTGGAGCCTCCTGTATTGCTTTCTGGGGAAAAAGACTTTGTGCAGTTTTCTCATGCTAAACGTGTGAATAGCTATGATATACAAGTGTGTAGTGTGTATATATAACGTGTTCCTGAATCTAACACAGTGTCTTATATTAATTACCCCCACAAAAAAGATGTGCTAAGGGTTATTTTTTTCTTATTTATTTATTTTTTTTGGGTGGAGGGGGGCTTATTTAAATAAGATGCAATGGAAGATGCCAGTGTGCCATGCCGTTTAGATTTCAGCTAAATTGTTAAAGGATACCCCGAGGTGACATGGTGATATAGACATGGGTTTTTACAGTGCCTAGCACACAAATAACTATGCTGTGTTTCTTTTTTCTTTCTCTGCCTGATAGAGTTAAATATCAGGTATGTAAGTGGCTGACTCAGTCTTGACTCAGACTGGAAGTGACTACAGTGTGACCCTCACTGCTAAGAAATTCCAACTATAAAACACTTTCCTAGCAGGAAATGGCTTCTGAGAGCAGGAAAGAGATAAAAATGGCCAATAGTTCATAGATTTTTAGCTCTGGCATACTTCAATGAATGTGTCATTGAGCAAAAACAACAAAACAGTTAAAACTTAAAAAGTAGGTTTAAACATAAAATAAAACTGTGGAATATCTTAAAGGGAAGGTTCAGGGAGGGTGGAGAAAAAATAAAAATCAATTTCCACTTACCTGGGGCTTCCTCCAGCCCGTGGCAGGCAGGAGGTGCCCTCGCCGCCGCTCCGCAGGCTCCCGGTGGTCTCCGGTGGCCGACCCGACCTGGCCAGGCCGGCTGCCAGGTCAGGCTCTTCTGTGCTCCAAGGCCCGGCACTTCTGCGTCCCACGCCGGCGCGCTGACGTCATCGGACGTCCGCCGGGCTGTACTGCGCAGGCGTAGTACAGCGCGGCGGACGTCCGATGACATCAGCGCGCCGGCGTGGGATGCAGAAGTGCCGGGCCTTGGAGCGCAGAAGAGCCCGACCTGGCAGCCGGCCTGGCCAGGTCGGGTCGGCCACCGGAGACCACCGGGAGCCTGCGGAGCGGCGGCGAGGGCACCTCCTGCCTGCCACGGGCTGGAGGAAGCCCCAGGTAAGTGGACATTGATTTTTATTTTTTAGGCACCCTCCCTGAACCTTCCCTTTAAAAAGTCATTTTTGGAGACGGAAGATAGATACAATCATTTATTTCATTAGTTTATCTTTGCCTCTGGTGTCCTTTAAGGCAGATAATTTTGTTTTTATGTACATACATTTGTAAGGGGAGGATGAGGATGCTATATTAGGGTGTGGGGCAGGCGCGGAGCTAGGGGGGGTCGGGGTAGGACAGGTGCCCCGGGGCGCCGGGTCCCGGAGGGCGCCCAGCTGAGCTACAGGGTTTGTTTGTTTTTTTTGGGAGGGGGAGCAGCGCAGAGAAGAGGGAGAGCTGTGAGCAGCGGTGGAGAAGGGGGGCCATCTCCCCCCTCCTTCTCTCACCTTAGGTGCTCTCCCTCCCTCGCTGTCCCCTCCACACAACTAATGTTCGTCCGGGTGGCTGGCAGCGGCGGGCGGGACTTACCTCCGTCTCGCTCCAGCGCCGGAAGTTCGGGTCCTGCAGCCGCTGCTGTGGTCTGGACTAGACCTACATATACTGGGGACATATACCCCCTGCCTACATATACTGGGGACATATACCCCCTGCCTACATATACTGGGGACATATACCCCCTGCCTACATATACTGGGGACATATACCCCTGCCTACATATACTCGGCGCATATACCCCCTGCCTACATATACTGGGGACATATACCCCCTGCCTACATATACTGGGGACATATACCCCCTGCCTACATATACTGGGGACATATAACCCCTGCCTACATATACTGGGGACATATACCCCCTGCCTACATATACTGGGGACATATACCCCTGCCTACATATACTGGGCGCATATACCCCCTGACTACATATACTGGGCGCATATACCCCCTGGCTACATATACTGGGCACATATACACCCTGCCTACATATACTGGGGACATATACCCCCTGACTACACATACTGGACACATATACACCTGGCTACATATACTGGGCACATATACACCTGGCTACATATACTGGTCACATATACCCCTGGCTACCTGTTCTGTGGACATCTCTACCCCTGGCTACCTGTTCTGGGGACATCTATACCGCTGGCCACCTATTCTGGGGACATCTATACTGCTGCCCACCTATTCTGGGGACACCTATAGACCTGGGGCTACCTATTTTTGGGGAACCACTGCTGTCGGATTGAGTGTATTTTGGGGAACTGCTGCCAGGTGAGAGGTGTCTACCATATTAAGGGGGCATTCTGCCTATTTATGTGAAATGCTGTCTATTTATGTGCCTCATGACTGCTGAATTTGTCTTGTTGGGGGCCTCATGGTTACTGAATTTGTCTTGTTGGGGGCCTCATGATTTGTTGCGGGCCTCAAGATCGCTGAATTTGTCTTGTTGGGGGCCTCGAGATCTCTGAATTTGTCTTGTTGGGGGCCTCATGATTTGTTGGGGGCCTCAAGATCGCTGAATTTGTCTTGTTGGGGGCCTCATGATTGCTGAATTTGTCTTGTTGGGGGCCTCATGATTGCTAAATTTGTCTTGTTGGGGGCCTCATGATTGCTGAGTTGGTCATGTTGGGGGCCTCATGATTGCTGAATTTGTCTTGATGGGGGGGCTCATGATTGCTGAATTTGTCTTGGAACATGCTGGAAGGTACATACTGAGGGAGGGTGGGTGAGCGTGAGCCTGCTAACTTCCTGTACATTTGGCTCCACCCATAACCACGCCCACATTTATTATATGGTCACGCCCCTTTTTGGCGCTGCGCGCGCCGCAGCCTTCCCCTTAGGGGGCGCATTAATAGTCTTTGTCCCCGGGCGCTGAAAGCCCTAGCTACGTCTCTGGTGTGGGGGGAGGTGTAAAGTCTCTCCCTTGTGGCTGCGTACTCCTCCATTTGCATATAACGACTTCAGTAACATAGCTGGTCAACTGGGACCTCGTTTCTGCCCAGGCTCTGTGACCGCGCTTCCCTTTGTCATAATCAATGCGGTCACAGATCCTGTGCAGAGATAGGTCACAGCACTGACTAGCTATGATACTGAAGCTGTTATATGCGAATGGAGGGGGGCACAGCCACAAGGGAGGTGCGGTAAGAGGCTGCACACTTCCCTATACACATAACGTCCCTATTAGCTAGGGATTATTTTCGGGGGAGGTCTTACTGCTATGCTGGCTAGCATAGAGTAGATGTTTATTTGATTGTTCCATTATGGTCATACGTCACCATAAACCCTCACAGTAGCTGACTGGTACCTCTGTCACAGTACCCCACTGACTTACTTGTTTACAGTCACATTGTACAGATGTCATCCAGCCACAGGGAACAAAGACAAATACCTGGAGGATGTGAAGATTCCCAGTTGGTGAACTAAAACAACCAGAGTTAAGGTAGTGGGAAGACCTTAAAACAGAGAGCAAACATTAAACCAGGTTGTTGTGAATATATCGTGGGGTTTTCTTTGCAGATGAAGACCTTAAAGGACAACTATCAAAGTTAACTAAAATTCTATATGCTGCTTATATTTCCAGCAATTACTAGCAGACAGCAATACAAAGGCTTTTTTCATCTTTTCATTTTTTATGTGAAGAAAATATAATATTTACAGAGAACAGTTTTCACTGTGGAGGACGGTGTGCAGCACATCCAGCATACAGAAACCGTCCTCACTGGCTGTAACCCTGTGACTGAAATGTCTTCAGAATGATAGAAAGCAGAAATATAGCATCGAATAGTGTGTAAATAATTAATCAGCTGTTCATTTGACTCTCTGCCTCACGCAGTTCTAAAGTAAACAGAGATAACAGCCAGAAGGAGCTCATTCTGAAAGGTAGGTGTAAGTATTCAAGTACAGGAAAAAAAAAGTACAGGTCCTTCTCTTCAGATTCTTTCTCTGTAGCTGAAAAACCTCTCAGCTGTTCACATTTGATCTGTGAGAAAGCAGGGTGTGTGGGCAGGGAAGAAACAAACAGTGAATCATTCCTCTGTAAATAGTGACAGAGTAGTGGCACCTATCTACATGGTACAGTTCTGGCCCGGACGCCGACTTTTATCACAAAAAGCTGATACACAAGGTATTCCCTTCACACAGGCTGTGCTAAGAGAATTCTGAAAAGCTTTCTATTGTTACTGGCTAAAAGCTCCATAGGTATGTGGGGTTTACAAAATGACAGTTTCTTTGATAGTTTCTCTTTAACAACCAAGCTGAGATGAAGAAAAAGAGAATGAAGTCATTAGTATTGACTTACATCCAAAAGCTTGGACCTACCAGGCAAATGGTTTTTGCTGACCCTTTGTGAACTCCATACATATGTTGGTCACCACCAGGGCAAATGGAAAAACCCAGGAAAATTTCACTAAAAGCAAAAGTATTTCCTGAACACAGGTGTACAGACGTGATTTAAGGTTCCGTAGAATAAGCCAACTCAGAGTGCAGTACAAGAGTGATTTATACATTTGTTATGCTTTTAAATAGTCATGTGTCGTTCAGTATTTTGAATGTCTCAGGTGTTGCCTGATCCGTGCATAAAAAACAGTCATTGTTATTTCTATGATATAAAAATGTGTTTTGACAGCGTAAAATTTGGTTAAGGTAACTAGCGGTGACCTTTGTCAACCGGGAGTCCTAAAATTGATTTTGCACCTCTTAAGTAAATACTTGGAGTCTAAAATTAAACATCGGGGCTGCTTTTACAGTCAGAATGTATTATAATATTAAACTCTGTAAAATCATGAAAGCTTTCTAAGCATTGGATTTCCTGTTAATTTGATATTTTATATCTTTTCATAACTTGCATGTTACAAATCTCGTCACATAAAAGGCTCCAGCAAAAAAAAAATATTCCCTGACCTGACACAACCAGAATGTACAAAGGGTTATTTTATAGTCTATTATATATGATTTGATGGGTTTTTGCCAAGTAAGATGTACCGGTACAAGCTGATTTTTTATTTTTTTTTTACATATTTTGTTAAGATGGGATTTTATCCACATTTTACATTAATGTAAAAATGTTCTAACTTCTAAGTATTTTTATGCTGGGTAATAAACAACCATTTTAAAGCTGATCTTCAAGTGCAAATATTATTTTAACCTTTAAATGTGGCTGCCATCTGTAGTATGAGAATACTCCTAGGATCAGTGTGGCTTTGCATAACCAAGGGAAGAGTGTAGTGGAATATCTCATCAGTATTCCTCCATGTTGGAGACCACATTTTTTTATATGGCCACTAATTGCCTTCTGCCAGGTTTTAGACACACCCCTTATGAGCTTGTGGAGCTGAGCAGTGTGATGATGTCACTAAATCTGCCCTCCCCATAATCTGCTAAAAGGCACTTGGTACATCCTAAGAGGCTCATTTTGGTGGTTGCAGAAATACATTCAGGAGTTGTACTCATAGGGCCTAACCATCCCAATTTGGGTTGGACTATCCTGGACACCAATCCTTTGTCCTATGTGTCCTGCCTCCCCCTTGTAAAGTCCCAGATTCCTCCAGTGTTCCAGGCTCCCCCTTCTCTCTGTTCTGGCCATGCTTCAACCTTCATATGCAGCATGCAGTCAGAGGTGGAGGAGAAGTGAGAGGAGAGCGAGGTGAAGAGGTCATCATTGGGGAAAAGCAGCTTGTTGTGCTGTGTGAGGAGTCTAACAGTGAGTGAGGAGGGGTGAGCCAGGAGAGCAGCAGTCTTTAATTTGACTTGCACAGCAGAAGGGAGGAGGTGGCATTGCTGTCCTGACTGAGGAGGAATGGAGTAGCTGAGGGTGAGCAGTTTGTTTGTCACAGACTCACAGCCAGCCAGTGTGCTATTGTGTTTAGCTGCAGCATGTCATGTGAGAACATTAAATGAAGCAGAGTAAATTGTTGGGTGCTGTACAATCGTTCCAAATAGGGGGGTGCATCCTCATAATTTTGCCTCAGGCAGCAAAAAGTCTAGACACGGCACTGGCTATTATTAGCTTCTTTCCTTCACAGGAACCCTCCATTTGTGAAGAGCACAGCAAGAATCTTCTTTTCCTTTTTTTCTGATGTGTGCTGGACATCAGTAACCTGCGATCTCACTTGCTAGTGTTTTGATTTAAATTTTGATTTTGCTTTGTGAAAGGTACAGTTTTCCTTTTGGTTTTATAAATATAATAAACTTCACTTTATCGGTAGCACGAAAAAAGGGCGCCAGCTGAGTAGTACGAAAAGGGTGCCGCCATAGAGTGTAATGCAACTATTGTTTAGAGATGGCTCCAAAGTCAGATTTTGGGTCCACGGACCACAGACACGAACTTCCGCAAAAGTTCGAGTTCGCGCGAAGCGGGCGAACCGCCATAGACTTCAATGGGCAGGCGAACTTTAAAATCTATAAAGACTTTTTCTGGCCACAAAAGTGATGGAAAAGTTGTTTCAAGTGGTCTAACACCTGGACTGTCAAATTTTGCTACATGTTTGTGTTATTTATAGCAAAGTAATAAATACAAATATATATATATATATATATATATATATATATATATATATATATATATATATATATATATATATATATATATATATATATATATATGAAATTAATAATTCTAATTTCAATGATAATTGTTCTGCTCTCCTACCATCTCAGGCAAGGATGTGGAATTACCACTCACTACATACTGTATGTGTAATTAACACTGCAAACCTCAGCCCTGACCATCTACAAAGGTTGACTGTTAAATTTTGCCACATGTGTGTGTTATTTATAACAAAAGTAAGAAATACTAATGTATTTATAAAAATAATAATAAGTAATTCCTGGGACCATCCGAGTGCCATCACCCTGCAAATATGCCCACTACAAGCTGGCTTTCCTGTCCAGGCAGTTCCTTCACCATGAGCCTTCCATTCAGCTGTGTGATTAGCTCATCTTTCTTTAAGTGTTGGCAACAACGGGCATCGTTTTTTGCCCATCGCTCACAAAATAACCTTGCTACGAATAGCCTTGCCTTTTGCTTGTATTGTTCTGCCCAGGGATCGTGCGCTACATCTCCTCCAAAACTTATTTTGAAACAGTCTTTTAATTTTCTGGGGGGGTGGGGGGGGTGAATAGCAAAACAAAATAAACCAAACAACAGTTAATGAGTTGAGTGGGCTAGGGCATCACAGTAGGCTTACCAAGAGGTGCATAGAAACATCAAGGGGGCTAAGGGTTTAAAAGTGGTAAGACGTCCGCTAACACCCCTTTGTGCTTACAGCGAGGGTCCAGCAGCATTGCCACCCAGTACAGGTCATTCTCCTTTAACCATTGTTATACGGGGGTCCCTCCCTCAAAAGACAGGACAGCATGAAATACCCAATTTGAACAAGGATGGATGCAGAGATTGCCAGCTCCTCTTCCTCACTGAGGTCACTAAAGGTCTCCTCCTCCCCCCAGCCCCTCAGTGACAGTGTTGTGTCAGACAGACACAGAGCTAAGCAATAGTGAAAACACAGGTACAGAGGAAAAATATGCACTGTTATATCCAGGGGCGTAACTAGGCCCCACCGGGCCCCCCTGCAGAATTTCTGAGCGGGCCCCCCCTTGGGGCCGTTTTGTGGGGGCTGGAGGGGACACAGCATGAGGGGAAAGCCATGGCCACATTCGGCGGGGAGGGGGGATGTCCCCCCCCCTCACCTCGGGGCTCTCCCCTCTGCACTCCCCTCCAGCTTTAATTAGAGTCCGGGCAGCGGCGGGCAGCGACAGGCAGCAGACAGATACATAACTTTCGTGTGCTCCAGCGTGCGTTCCTCTCTCTAATCTCTGTTATACAGGAAGTCGCGTCAGAGATTAGTGAGAGGAAAGCCCGCTGGAGCACACGGAAGGTATGTTTCTGTCTGCTGCCCGCCGCTGCCCGGACTCTAATTTAAAGTGGAGGGGAGCGCAGAGGGGAGAGCCCTGAGGTGAGGGAGGGGGGGGACATCCGAATGTGGCCATGGCTTTCCTCTCATGCTGTGTTCCCTCCAAGCCCCACAAAATGGCCCAGAGCGGGCCCCAGGGGGGGGGGCCTGGTCCCCCCACGGGAGCAGGGGCTGCAGGCCCTATTGTTATGCCAGTGGGTATAACAGAGTGTGCTGTCACACAGGTACAGAGGAAAGGTATGCACTGGTATAATAGAGTGTGTTGTCACACAGGTACAGAGGAAAGGTATGCACTGGCATAATAGAGTGTGCTGCCAGTGGTGGGACTACAAATCCCAGCTGGCCTGGCAACTGTCTGTGGGCTGTATCTAGATGCAGTGTCACCCACACAGACAGCTATGCTTTAGTAAGTTAAATCACAAATACAGTGAAAATATATGCAATGGTATGGTAATACAGTGTACTGCCAGTGGTGGGACTACAAATCCCAGCTGGCCTGGCTGGCAACTGTCTGTGGGCTGAATCTATGCAGTGTCACCCAAAAAGACAGCTATGCTTTAGTAAGTTAAATCACAAATACAGTCGAAAGATATGCAATGGTATGGTAATACAATGTGCTGCCAGTGGTGGGACTACAAATTCCAGCTGGCTGGCAACTGTCTGTTGGCTCTATCTATGCAGTCCCACAAGTAAAACACGTTCCATGTAGGACTCAACCCTCCAAGGATGTGATATCCAATATTAAATTTTTATTCCATTATTGCGGATATAAAAAGTATACAAAAATAGCACGACGTTTCGGGCAGTGGCCCTTTCTCAAGTGCTTAACTTTTGACATGATTATACAACATATATAGACCTGGACAACACACCACACCCAAAGCATTGGGGGGCGGGCACATACTTAAAACATTTTTAACCCTATCAAGGGAAAAGGGTGGCTATACCTATCAAAGGAAACATCTGAGACTATAGTCTTCATTAAGGCCATTAGGTGATTGGGTCCCCAGTCGCTCCATCCAAAAAGTTTCACGTCTAAGGAGGGTGTTCCTATGAGGCCTACCCTCCTGAAATCTGACCACCTCCAATATCTGCCACCTAAGCTGACTGGCATTGTGTTTATGTTCAAAGAAATGGCGTGCTAAAGGGGAAACTTTATTGCTGTCTAAGTCCCTATCTTCACCTTTCCTGAGTACCTGGATATTGCTCTTATGCTCATTGAGCCTGGTTTTAACCTCCCTTGTGGATTGCCCCACATACCCTAGGCCGCACGGGCACTTAATGTAGTATACCACTCCCTTAGTGTCACATGTGGCATAATCATTTAATGTAATGGGGGCCCCTGTGCGTGGATGGCATACTACGGTACCTTTAATGATGTTATTACAGTGTTGGCAATGTAAACACGGGAACGTCCCCACCTTGGGAGGCCCTAAAAATCGTTGGGTCAAGCCCACCGATTTACCAATATCAGATCTCACTAGATGGTCCCTAAGGGATTTACCTTTCCTGTAGACAAATCTGGGTGGTGTTCTACATATTGAAGCGACTTGGGGGTCCGTCTCGATCACCGGCCAGAACTTCATCATCACGTCTCTTAGCAGTGCCGATTCTCTACAATAAGTCGTGATGAAACACACCTCATCAATTTGATCCTGCTCTGACATCCTATACTCTCTCAATGTTTCCCTATCCATTTGGGATACCTCTGTTGCTAACTCCTCACACCTCTTCCTGCTGTAACCCCTTTTCACAAAATCATCCGTGAGGAGCTGTGCCTGCCTCCGATACAACTCATCAGTGGAGGTAATCCTCCTAGCTCTTACATATTGACTTTTAGGTAATCCGTTCAACAATGGCCTAGGGTGACAGCTGCTGGCTAAAAGAAAGCCATTTTTATCTGTGTCTTTTCTATACAGATCGGTTTCAAAACCGTGTTCACCTTTTCTAATTTCAGAACATCTAAGAAATGAATGCTGCGGTCACCATATTCCATCTTGAACTTAAGGGTACTATGTACCTGATTGAGAGCATCAAAAAACAGACACAGCTCACTCTCAGTACCTGCCCAACCAAAAAATAGATCGTCAATAAATCTACAGTATCCCTGGATGCCGGTGGGGGCCCCTGCACCCAAAAAATGTACAGACTCAAAATCAGACATGACAATATTAGCTACAGTAGGGGCATAAGGGGCCCCCATCGGTACCCCGAGGACCTGCAGATAATAATCGTCACCAAACCTAAAGTACGAATGTGAAAGGCTGAACTCAAGCAGTGTCATAATAAACAACAGCATCTCATTGTTAACCTTACTATCCTTTTTCAGACGCTCCTGGACAGCAGTCAATGCCTCACTATGTACAATATTATTATATAAATTGACTACATCCATCGTGACTAAAAAATCTACATTTCTACTGTCAATCAAGCTAAGGGTATTAAGAAAATGTGTGGTATCCTTGAGACACTTTTCATCTGCCTTAACAATCGGCTGCAACCAAGTGTCCACATAAATGCCTAGGGGTTCCAGGAGAGAATCGACCGCTGAAACTATCGGTCTTCCGGGAGGGTGCCTGAGATCTTTGTGGACCTTTGGCAATGTATAAAATACAGGCACCCTGGGACAATCCTTTTTCAAGGCCACAAAAAGTTCTTTACTGATGACATCCATATCTGCGGCCTCCTGTAACAATGAATCAATTTCTGATTTAAACTGTATAGTGGGGTCCCGTGGTAATTGTCTGTACATTGTGGTATCACCAAGCTGGAAGTGGAAAGTGTGGCATAGTTTGAATCGACCGAAGAAAAACACAGGGGCCCCTGAAAGTAGTGCCCTATATGAATGCCGGGATGTACCTAAAAAACTTAAACTTAGGAGTATGGCCGATCCGCCGCTATCGAGTGGCGCATTGGATCTGTTTGAGAAATTGGTACTGAAGGAGACTACCAAAAAATGAAAGCAGAAACATAGGAAACAATATAATCTAACATACCAAGAGAATGAGGCCCTGAATAAATTGAAGAGGGACAAGTCAATCATAATCAAAAAGGCTGATAAGGGGGGGGCAATTGTGGTTCAGGACCGAAAGGATTATATTGGGGAGATTAGACGCCAGCTTGGTGATACCACAATGTACAGACAATTACCACGGGACCCCACTATACAGTTTAAATCAGAAATTGATTCATTGTTACAGGAGGCCGCAGATATGGATGTCATCAGTAAAGAACTTTTTGTGGCCTTGAAAAAGGATTGTCCCAGGGTGCCTGTATTTTATACATTGCCAAAGGTCCACAAAGATCTCAGGCACCCTCCCGGAAGACCGATAGTTTCAGCGGTCGATTCTCTCCTGGAACCCCTAGGCATTTATGTGGACACTTGGTTGCAGCCGATTGTTAAGGCAGATGAAAAGTGTCTCAAGGATACCACACATTTTCTTAATACCCTTAGCTTGATTGACAGTAGAAATGTAGATTTTTTAGTCACGATGGATGTAGTCAATTTATATAATAATATTGTACATAGTGAGGCATTGACTGCTGTCCAGGAGCGTCTGAAAAAGGATAGTAAGGTTAACAATGAGATGCTGTTGTTTATTATGACACTGCTTGAGTTCAGCCTTTCACATTCGTACTTTAGGTTTGGTGACGATTATTATCTGCAGGTCCTCGGGGTACCGATGGGGGCCCCTTATGCCCCTACTGTAGCTAATATTGTCATGTCTGATTTTGAGTCTGTACATTTTTTGGGTGCAGGGGCCCCCACCGGCATCCAGGGATACTGTAGATTTATTGACGATCTATTTTTTGGTTGGGCAGGTACTGAGAGTGAGCTGTGTCTGTTTTTTGATGCTCTCAATCAGGTACATAGTACCCTTAAGTTCAAGATGGAATATGGTGACCGCAGCATTCATTTCTTAGATGTTCTGAAATTAGAAAAGGTGAACACGGTTTTGAAACCGATCTGTATAGAAAAGACACAGATAAAAATGGCTTTCTTTTAGCCAGCAGCTGTCACCCTAGGCCATTGTTGAACGGATTACCTAAAAGTCAATATGTAAGAGCTAGGAGGATTACCTCCACTGATGAGTTGTATCGGAGGCAGGCACAGCTCCTCACGGATGATTTTGTGAAAAGGGGTTACAGCAGGAAGAGGTGTGAGGAGTTAGCAACAGAGGTATCCCAAATGGATAGGGAAACATTGAGAGAGTATAGGATGTCAGAGCAGGATCAAATTGATGAGGTGTGTTTCATCACGACTTATTGTAGAGAATCGGCACTGCTAAGAGACGTGATGATGAAGTTCTGGCCGGTGATCGAGACGGACCCCCAAGTCGCTTCAATATGTAGAACACCACCCAGATTTGTCTACAGGAAAGGTAAATCCCTTAGGGACCATCTAGTGAGATCTGATATTGGTAAATCGGTGGGCTTGACCCAACGATTTTTAGGGCCTCCCAAGGTGGGGACGTTCCCGTGTTTACATTGCCAACACTGTAATAACATCATTAAAGGTACCGTAGTATGCCATCCACGCACAGGGGCCCCCATTACATTAAATGATTATGCCACATGTGACACTAAGGGAGTGGTATACTACATTAAGTGCCCGTGCGGCCTAGGGTATGTGGGGCAATCCACAAGGGAGGTTAAAACCAGGCTCAATGAGCATAAGAGCAATATCCAGGTACTCAGGAAAGGTGAAGATAGGGACTTAGACAGCAATAAAGTTTCCCCTTTAGCACGCCATTTCTTTGAACATAAACACAATGCCAGTCAGCTTAGGTGGCAGATATTGGAGGTGGTCAGATTTCAGGAGGGTAGGCCTCATAGGAACACCCTCCTTAGACGTGAAACTTTTTGGATGGAGCGACTGGGGACCCAATCAGTTAAGCACTTGAGAAAGGGCCACTGCCCGAAACGTCGTGCTATTTTTGTATACTTTTTATATCCGCAATAATAAAATAAAAATTTAATATTGGATATCACATCCTTGGAGGGTTGAGTCCTACATGGAACGTGTTTTACTTGTGGGACTGTATTTGAGAGGTGTGATGGACCTCTCACCCTAGTGGGACTCCCCGAAATAATTTGAATCACATTCTGAGGCCGGTGGACCATTGTTTACTCAGTCAGTATCTATCTATGCAGTGTCACCCACAAATACAGCTATGCTTTAGTAATTTAAATCACAAATACAGTGAAAAGATATGCAATTGTATGATAATACAGTGTGCTGCCAGTGGTGGGACTCCAAATCCAGCTGGCCTGGCAACTATCTGTGCGCTGTAGCTATGCAGTGTCACCCACAAAGACAGCTATGCTTTAGTAAGTTAAATCACAAATACAGTGGAAAGATATGCAATTGCATGATAATACAGTGTGCTGCCAGTGGTGCGACTACAAATCCCAGCTGGCCTGGCAACTGTCTGTTGGCTCTATTTATGCATTGTCAGTGTCACCCACAAAGACAGCTATGCTTTAGTAAGTTAAATCACAAATACAGTGGAAAGATATGCAATGGTAATACAGAGTGTGTTGGGCCTGGTACAGTACAGCAACTAAGCCCAGCTGCGACAGGGCTGTATCTATGCCTGTCTGTGGTCACACACAAAAAAAAAACACATCAGAAGAATATTAGCTCTCAAAAGAGCTTTTTTGGGGTGCTTTCAGCAACAACATTGAGTGAGGAGCAAGCTAACAACAGCCTAACTAACAGCCTAACTAACGCTTTCTGTATCTCCAAATGTCTCTCCCTTCCTCTCACTATAGCAAGATCAGCAGCCTGAGAACATGGCTGACACTGCGCCGTTTTTATAGGGGGGTGGGGGTCCATGGGTGAGTTCAGCCTAATTGGCTGCCATGTGTCTGCTGAGTGCTGACTGTAATGTAAAGGGTCAAAGTTTAGCCCAATTCCAAGGTATAGGAGGCGGGTTGAAGGCGCTAAGTATTCATGGGTAGCTAATATCCACGCGAACTACCCGCTAGGCGAACCGTTTGGGCCATCTCTATTGTTAATACGGCAAAAAAAGCAGAAACATTTTTGTTACTTTAAATATCATTAACAACATTAACAACATTAGAACATTACATTTTTTGAAGTATGTTATCGTTTTAGAAGCTTGCAACGTAATAGTTTTTATCATATTATTTTGTTTGCATGTACAGATTTTACATTATCAAAGATATTATCGTTTCTATGTGTAAAAGGGTGTTTCTGTAGAGGGAGTGGTTAGGGTTAGGCAACACCAGTGGGAGTGGTTAGGGTAAGGCACCACCTGGGCGGCGGTTAGTTTTAGGCAACACCGGGGGGGTGGTGGTGGTTAGGGTTAGGCATCACCAGGGGGGGTGGTTAGGGTTAGGCACCACCGAGGTGGTTAGGGTTAGACACCACCGGGTGGGTGGTTAGGGTTAGACACCACCAAGGGGGAGGTGGTTAGGGTTTGGCACCATCAAGGGAGTGGTTAGTTTTAGGCAACACTAGGGGAGAGTTCTGTTTGAGAGTAGGGTCGGGTTAAGCTGTATTGTTGAATTACAGCACTGGGTAATATGTTGGGGCGCTTTATAAATATATAAATAAAATAAATAAATAAATTATGTGCCATTTTGTTATCCAGCGGGGCCCTTTTTTCACGGAGCCCTTTTTTCATGCACGCACTTTATCTCAAGAATTGACCCTGAAGTTGTCTCTTTGCTGTGAAGATCTTATATTGCTCACTTTTCTGTTATTGGGTCAATCTGTCCAGTCTGGCGTAAGCTCCTAACCACACATAGTTTAACTACAGAAGAAAATGTGTTTTGGTGCACATTTGCATCTTAGCGAAAATGTGACACTTTCATTGATGTTTGCCGGAACATTACTATGTGCCCAGATGTTGACATTTAATTTACGGCAGTGCCAGGTGGTAAAGATCGCAGCCAGTGATGGCTATGAAGTCAGTGAAGTGACTCATGTCTCAGGTTCATTATGATTGCAGACTACGTGCCGTAAACGCACCAGCCTTCCATGACCAAGCTGTGCACTTGTCAGACCATTTACTGTAAAATATATAAAACCCCCAAATATATAGTGCTCAGTGCTAGTCTAGACATGTCACACTCAGAGTGCCTTTATCTCCTGAAGTGAAGATAAAACATAAATCAATTCATGGCATACAGTTAAAGTGAAAGTCAAGAAAACATCATTTTTCTCAATTTTGGATTGTTAATAATAATTTTGCACACCTTCACAGAGTGTGAAGAGGTGTCCTCACCTCCAACGCTTGGTGACTGCTCATCAGTGGCATAGCAATAGAGGATGCAGAGAGTGTGACTGGACCAGGACCCCTGGACCTCCTTCATCCATAGTATTAGCTTTGCATTGGAGCTTTGCTGGCAATGAACACCTCTATATGTGTATTGAATAGTAGTTATCCTAACCAAACTACTTTATATACTCGAGTATAAGTCTAGAAATTTAGGTCTGACTCACTAAATAAAAGTATAGGGGTCGACTTATACTCAAGTCACAGGCAGCACTGAGCACAATAAGTAATGTGTGTACTTTTAGTGACATTCCATTTGCTGCAATTTAGCCAGTGGTAAGTGACACTTTCTTGATGAAGGAAAGTATAAAAGAAAAGGTCTGAAAGTTCTGGCCACAAACATTAACAAGGCAAGGGGCAGGGGGAAAATACTTGGCTGTAGAAGTGTGTGTGTGTGTGTGGGGGGGGATAATTGCTGCACTTGGGGGCCTGTAAAAGTTATTGGCTGCACTTAAGGGACATGAGGGCTAAATGGCTGCAATACTGGATGCAGTGCAGTCATTAACCTGGGCTCCAATTGCAGCTTTTAATTCTTTCTGGTCCCCAAGAGTAGCCATTAACTTTGTTAGGTAGACCTACTTGAGTCAATATACGTTATTTCCTTACTCTGATTACACCTCTCTGACATTGCAGCTGTCCATGGTATGTTTTGAAGCTCCATATCAATAGTAGCCTCATGTAAAACTCACACTGGGGCCCCAAGCTCCTTAGTTATGCCACTGCTGCTTATTGAAAGGAACCCAAAGTGAGAGATACAGAGGCTTCCATGTTTTCTTTTAAACAATGCACATTGCCTGGCTGTCCTGCTGATCCTCTGCCTCTATTACTTTTAGCCATACACCCCGAACAAGCATGCAGATATTTCTGACAAAAATCTGACCAAATTATCTGCATGCTTGTTTCAGGTGTGTGATTCAGACACTACTGATGAGAAAGATCAGCAAGACTGTCAGGCAACTGGTATTGTTTAAAAGGAAATAAATGTGGCAGCCTCCATTTGTCCCTCACCTCGGGTTTCTTTTATCAATTAGGCATTCTAGATAACCAGGCCCAATCACTGTTGTCATTTTTCCCTCTTACCCTGCCCCCACCTGTGTCCATAGATTGAAATAAGCTGCTTGATAGTTTGTCTAATAAAGAAAAAAACAGTTTCTTCAATTCCAGAGATATGGATAAGCAGAGCGTAGGTAAGCTGCCTTTGCTGATGTAAATTTCCCAGCATGCATCATGTTTATTGGTATAACATAATGACATAATTAGTAGCCCAGGCTGAGCCAGTTCTTCCATGAAGCTTCAGGGTGACAACAATTAGAGGTCAGCAAGAGGCGGCTCCTCTCCCCAAATGTCCTCCTCCCCCTCCCAAGAAGCATGGTGCCGCTTCACTCACCTGCATCCATGGCTTCAGCAGTTTCAGTTCTTAATAAGCAGTCAATGATTCTTCAATGCAATGGGATGAGTATCCACCAACACGAGGGCACCCTTTGGGGAACAAACTCACCAAAGTTAGATGACCAACGTTAGGTTAGTCAATAGCGCTGTAACGATTGCGGAATTAACTCCGAGGTCAGCGCACAGGATGTGCGCTGACACTGCGGAAGTCCTCCACAAGCGTATAAAACGACAGAACCCAGCTTTGGTGCAATGCACCTGTAGAGGGAAATTCCCACCGGCAGATGGAGCTGTGGAGTGCAGAGGAACAACCCCTCTGCACTGCCACAGATGCCAGCTGGGAATTGTACGAATTGCAACAATGCAGGGCAAGATAGCCCTCAGAGAAAGAGAGTGATCACAGCGACAGAATGTATGTGTGTCCACCAATCTAGTCGCCATCCGGCGATGGTGAACACACAACAACGGAAATCAAGTGGGAACGCAATCGCCAGAGTGGCGATTGCCAACAGTGACACAAGACCGAATAAAGACAGAGCACAAGTGTAGCAAGAAAGACACAGCAAATAACAATGATCAGAACGCCAAGGAAAATAACAAACGCACTCGCTAAGCGCGGTCGCCGCGCGAAAAGCGCAACAGCGACAAAGCACGCTAATGGCGCGGTCTCCGCATGAAAAGCGCAACAGAGACAAAGCACGCCAACCCTAACTAACCAATGTAACACGAAAACGAATAGAGAACGCGAACGCTTGCTAAACGGTTACCTCACCGAGCCTACAGCAAGCGTTCGTTCCAGACAAGACAGACAGAAGGAGTGACCAGTAGCAACCGCAGCTCTGGCCTACACTCCCAGACAGAGTACAGAAGGAATCACCGCCACTACCGCTAGGGCGAATGCGATCCAGACAGACAGACAGATGGGGCTACCAGCAGCAACTGCTGCTCTGGCTTGCACCCCTAAGGCAGAATACAGAAGGAACCACCGCCACTACCGCTAGGGCGGATGCGATCCAAACAGACAGAACGATTTCCTGTTGACCGCCATTGGCGACAAGACAATCGCAACAGATAGACAGTACAAGGCAAAACAGATAATACAACCTGACTACTCTAGAAGGAATGCTTAGTGCACTCCCAAGGAATTACCCTAAGATAATCTTAGCAAACAATTAGCAAAGGCTGAGACTCCAGGTAAGTTAACAGGAACAAACCATCATGACCAGCAATGGATTCTGGGAGGAAATGGCATTTATACTGCAAGCCATGCAGTCGCCGCGTGAAAAGCGCAACGGCGACAAAGCGCGCTAATGGTGCGGTCTCCGCATGAAAAGCGCAACAGAGACAAAGCACGCCAACCCTAACTAACCAATGTAACACGAAAACGAATAGAGAACACGAACGCTTGCTAAACGGCTACCTCACCGAGCCTACAGCAAGCGTTCGTTCCAGACAAGACAGACAGAAGGAGTGACCAGTAGCAACCGCAGCTCAGAAGGAACCACCGCCACTACCGCTAGAGCGAATGCGATCCAGACAAACAGACAGATAGGGGTTCCAGTAGCAACCGCTGCTCTGGCTTGCACCCCTAAGGCAGAATACAGAAGGAACCACCGCCACTACCGCTAGGGCGAATGCGATCCAAACAGACAGACAGATGAGGCTACCAGTAGCAACCGCTGCTCTGGCTTGCACCCCTAAGGCACAATACAGAAGGAACCACCGCCACTACCGCTAGGGCGGATGCGATCCAAACAGACAGAACGATTTCCTGTTGACCGCCGCTCGCGACAAGACAATCGCAACAGATAGACAGTACAAGGCAAAACAGATAATACAACATGACTACGCTAGAAGGAATGCTTAGTGCACTCCCAAGGAATTACTCTAAGATAATCTTAGCAAACAATTAGCAAAGGCTGAGACTTCAGGTAAGTTAACAAGAACAAACCATCATGACCAGCAACGGATTCTGGGAGGAAATGGCATTTATACTGCAAGCCATCAAAGGAAGCAGCTAAGCAATTTGCATGCCAAGTGGATGCAAATTCCTCACCAGAGCAGGAGCTCAGCAAGTTGCAAAGTGAAGACAGGTCTCCTTTCCAGGGACCTGTAGCACTCAGACCTACAAGATGGTCAAAAAGCTGTCTGCCTGTGCAGACAGCAGAGCAGATCATTACAGTAACCCCCTGACTGAACACTCATGAAGGTCGGGACAGCGTGACAAGGCCCAATTCCAGAGTCAATCCTCCCGAGACCGAAGTTGTCGGAAGCAGAAGCCACCGAAACATGCCCATCAGTACTACAAGCCTCAGCGTAACACCCATCAGGACCGTGAATGCCAGAGAAGAACCCATCGACACTCTCCGAGCAATACCCACCACCTTCCAGGGACCGTCCAAAAATACCAAACCTCTCACAATACCTATCTGAAGTGTCCCTATCAACACAAAAGCCACTGTTGATCCCGTCCAGGGTACCAAGAAAAATTTCTCCCAGAATCTCCCAGAACACTTTGAAGCTCCGCAGAGACCCCAAAAGGCCAGAACGTTCACCAGGCTCAGATGGAGAACTATCAAGAACCGCTATGGAACCCATGACAATTCTGGATTCAGAATTACCAGGACAACCATCAAGATCAGGGCTTTCAGGGACCACTTCTGGGCATGCAGGCAAAATCAAAACATGTCTCCACCGAGGAAGCATCTGAGCATGCTGGTAACTGAGACACAGTTGGGCATTCTGGCTCACAGAGCACATCGGGGCACACTAGCACAAGAGAAACCTCAGGACATGTCGAGGAACTGCCAACCTCAGAGTCCGTCACGACAAGACCAAAACCAGGACCGGGCAGAGAAACATCACGAGTAGTGGTCACAAGTATTGGTCTTTCAAAAGAAGACTTGGACTTAGACTTAGAATTCTCTGTGACTATAATATTATCTGACCAAAACTCATTATTGACTACGCATGACTGAAGCTCCACAAGAGCTGCAAAAGTAGTCAGCATAACAGTCTCAAACGGCCCTGCGGGGCAGGAGGTACCTCCTAAAAGGTCTGCACCCTTTGGGAGGAACTCAGAGACCTCCAGAATATCAAACAAGACTTCAGAAGCATCATTTCCCAAGTTTTCTGACAAGGATTCTGAACTATCCATGTTACAGGGCTGAACATCAAATACCTTCTGCGGACAGAGCAGATGTCCCAAGGATGGTTTTACCATACGCTGGGACTGAATTTCATCTTCAAGAACAGGATGCACAGGAATATCTAGTGAAACCAACACTGACTCCCTGAGTCTAGTTTCACTGCAGGCAAAATCCTTCATAGAGGTCAAACCAGACTGCAATTCTGAAATGGCAGAAAAACAGATGAAATTAGCTGCAATACCTAGAGGAGCCTCTGGGCTCCCTGCAGGAGATTTATTGCAAGGTAATATTGACTCATCCAGAGTACAGGGTGGAGAGTCAGTACTTTCTTCAGAGCAAGAAAGGGACTCACAAATGTCAGTGTGAGTGAACATCACGGTTTCATTCATGGTACAGGGCAGGCTCACAGGAACACCTGAAAAACAGGCATTATATCGCACAGATTCAAACTCCACACAAGCAGAAGAAAATCTTTCAAAATTCACACAGGTGTCAACAACAGTGGTACACTCATTCATTTCAGATCGCACAGTATCCAAACTCACTTGCTTTACAACAGAAAGGCAGGAACAATCATCTGATAAGGGTGTCTCTTTATTGGAGTCAATTGATTGATGTGTGTACAATTCATCCAAAATCGTCTGCCACACACAAATCACCGGATCCACAAAACACTCGTCACACTCATCAGATACAATCAAAGTGTACACAGAATCGATACAAGCATTCAGAATCTCTTCGCTTTCTGCGATGTAAAAATCGCAAAACGCCTTCCAATCAAACTCGAACTCTTCAATCAAAGCCCCAATCTCCCACGGAGCAAATGGAGGCTCAAACAACCCTGTATCAAAGAAACACTCATACGGGTTGGGATCAGGAACTAGCATAGATTTTCTTACTGCTTTAATATAATGTATAATTCTGCCTATAATAGGATCCACATATGCTTTTGCTCTGGGTAATGAAACCTGAGAAAAATCGTAAAAAATTGGAAATTTCCTCTACACTGGGAATTTCGGTTTGGCTGGTCATACGGTAACGATTGCAGAATTATCTCCGAGGTCAGCGCACAGGATGTGCGCTGACACTACGGAAGTCCTCCACAAGCGTATAAAACGACAGAACCCAGGTTTGGTGCAATACACCTGTAGAGGGAAATTCCCACCGGCAGATGGAGCTGTGGAGTGCAGAGGAACAACCCCTCTGCACTGCCACAGATGGCAGATGGGAATGGTACGAATTGCAACAGTGCAGGGCAAGATAGCCCTCAGAGAGAGAGAGAGTAAGCACAGCGACAGAATGTATGTGCGTCCACCAATCTAGTCGCCCCCCCCCCCCCCCCCCCCCCCGGCGACGGTGAACACACAACAATGGAAATCAAGTGGGAACGCAATCGCCAGAGTGGCGATTGCCAACAGTGACACAAGACCAAATAAAGACAGAGCACAAGTGTAGCAAGAAAGACACAGCAAATAACAATGATCAGAACGCCAAGGAAAATAACAAACGCACTCGCTAAGCGCAGTCGCCGCGTGAAAAGCGCAACAGCGACAAAGCGCGCTAATGGTGCGGTCTCCGCATGAAAAGCGCAACAGAGACAAAGCACGCCAACCCTAATTAACCAATGTAACACGAAAACGAATAGAGAACACGAACGCTTGCTAAACGGTTACCTCACCGAGCCTACAGCAAGCGTTCGTTCCAGACAAGACAGACAGAAGGAGTGACCAGTAGCAACCGCAGCTCAGAAGGAACCACCGCCACTACCGCTAGAGCGAATGCGATCCAGACAAACAGACAGATAGGGGTTCCAGTAGCAACCGCTGCTCTGGCTTGCACCCCTAAGGCAGAATACAGAAGGAACCACCGCCACTACCGCTAGGGCGAATGCGATCCAAACAGACAGACAGATGAGGCTACCAGTAGCAACCGCTGCTCTGGCTTGCACCCCTAAGGCACAATACAGAAGGAACCACCGCCACTACCGCTAGGGTGGATGCGATCCAAACAGACAGAACGATTTCCTGTTGACCGCCGCTCGCGACAAGACAATCGCAACAGATAGACAGTACAAGGCAAAACAGATAATACAACATGACTACGCTAGAAGGAATGCTTAGTGCACTCCCAAGGAATTACTCTAAGATAATCTTAGCAAACAATTAGCAAAGGCTGAGACTTCAGGTAAGTTAACAAGAACAAACCATCATGACCAGCAACGGATTCTGGGAGGAAATGGCATTTATACTGCAAGCCATCAAAGGAAGCAGCTAAGCAATTTGCATGCCAAGTGGATGCAAATTCCTCACCAGAGCAGGAGCTCAGCAAGTTGCAAAGTGAAGACAGGTCTCCTTTCCAGGGACCTGTAGCACTCAGACCTACAAGATGGTCAAAAAGCTGTCTGCCTGTGCAGACAGCAGAGCAGATCATTACAAAGCCCTTATATCACCGGGATCCTCCGTGTCATCAGGGTCCCAGTTCCTTGTGCCTCTTTAAGTGTTGTTTATGTGCACTTCAAAAGCAAAAAGCTCCCATAGCATAATACTGTTTTATAAAAGTTTAACGTTATTAATTAAAACCACTCACATGATCCTCCAGTTTATATGCGCATAAAGTAATTATTACGGGCTCTCCCCCGTTGCCTTCTCAGCTAAGGCTTGTCCCAATCTGGCTGCATCTCTCACACGCCTTCACTCGCTCCTCACCGCACGCTGCTCTGTATTCCTGGTTCGACTAAGCCCCGCCCTACTAGATCCAGAATACTGTGATTTGCGCTTGACATCATTCATTTGCATATTAAATTTTGGCAGCCAGCCATGTTGCAGCGCATTCATTAGAGTAATATATGGCTACAGCAGTGCCTCATGTGACCTTTTAAGTGCTGCTGGGTCACATGAGGCGCCGCTGTAGTCAGAGAGGTAACAGGACTTCATGTGTGGCTGGTGAGCTCATCCCTAATCTGCTGAGAGTGGGTGAGTGATGCGGTGCTGGTGCAGCACAGACCCAGCATCCTGGGAATCAGATGCTGCAGGCCAGCAAGGAGGAGATGCTGTCTTGGAGGAAGCAGAGGGAGGTAGTGCCAGTGTCTGCAATGCACAGCCCAATGTGTCTCTCCTCTTCAATCTTGGGATGTGAAGACTGCGAAGCCACCCTCTAATTCCTTTTTTCCTGGGGGAATCCTGAAGGCATTCAGCACTGCAGGCAAAGTCACTTTTTGGATTGGTTGGTTAGTCCACACAGTACCATTTCGATTGTAAGTACAATAGACACAAACTGCGATCTCATATAGAAATCAGGTCACTGCCACCAATCCGCAATAAGCATGCGAATACTCAAATCTAACTCTAGCTAAATACTGTAGGAAAAAAGTTAGTTCAACAACATTTCTAGAGATAACAAAACATAACAATATTAATAAAACGGTTATGGTAACGTTTCCCTTAGGGCTCGTTCCCACTATCGCGAATCCGCATGCGTCCAATGCATGCGGATTCGCACATGTAATGCAAGTGGATGGGCCTGTTTCCACTGTAGCGTTGCTGAGGTGCGTTTTTTTCAGCGGTAAAAAAACGCACAAAAGAGCCAACAAATTCGCCTGCGAGTGGAATGCATGCGAATCGCCGCTAATGTATTTAATAGTAAAAACGCATGCGTTTGTTACATGCGTTTTTACCCGCGATTTCGCGTGCGATTTCGCACCTTTTTCAATTTTATTTTGCCCTGGCAGTGTCATGGTTAATTTCGCATGGCACCCTGCCATGCGAAATCGCACGCGAAATCGCGGGTAAAAACGCATGTGGAAACGCATCCGCATGCGTTTTTACAAGCGTCGGAATGCGGCCGAAATCGCGTCGCAACAGTGGGAACGAGCCCTTAGGAGATGAGGAGCTCTTTGCAGAGCTTTCAGAACAAGCACTTAGACAAACAATTTTTAATTATTTATTTTATAATAAAATAGTGCAGAAACTAAATACAGCAATTGAGCAGACTGATACAGTAAAAATAATAAGGATTAAAAGTGAAAATAATAACTAGTGATAGTCCGAGCAGTGGGTCAAGCAAAGTTACCTTGTTATTTGCAATTTTAAGTCCAAAACAGAAGATATAATAGTCCAATTACGTAAAGCTCAGATCCTTGATGGAATATGGACTGGCAAAGGACTCTCCCTGACAGCCTGTGTGTCCAGCCATTTAACCTCCTTGCGGGTTATCCCGAGCTCAGCTCGGGGTAACCTGCGTAGGAGGATTCTCAGGCCCCGCTGGGCCGATTATCCAAAAAAAAATTTTACTGCACGCAGCTAGCACTTTGCTAGCTGCGTGCAGTTTCCGATCGCCGCTGCTCACCGCCGATTCGCCGCTACCCGCCGTGCCGCGCCGCCCCCCCCCCTCCAGACCCCTTGGACAGCCTGGCCAATCAGTGCCAGGCAGCGCTGAAGGGTGGATCGGGATTCCCTCTGACGTCCCGACATCGGTGACGTCATCCCGCCCGGTCGCCATGGCGACCGGGGAAGCCCAGCAGGAAATCCCGTTCTGAACGGGATTTCCTGCATACTCTGATCGCCGAAGGCGATCGGAGTGGATAGGGGGATGCCGCTTGTCAGCAGCTATCATGTAGCGAGCCCTGGGCTCGCTACATTATTTAAAAAAAATATTTTTTAAAAGAAGTGCTGCACTGCCCCCTTGCCGCCAGAATTGTAACGGCAAGAGATTGTAACCTCTTCTGCGCTGGAGGGTGGAGATGGTAATAAGAGATGATTCCCCCATCCTTAGCAATCTGACCTAAGGCTGAGATCCGGCCCCTTTGTCTTAGGGACAGAGTTTGTTATTTTCTCCAATTATGCCATAACTCAATGTATATCCGACATATGATATAAAAACCAACATTTTACACTCAGTCATCATGCTCTGAAACCATAGATCACCTCCTTGACTAGAGAATTGATATCTCAGACTGTGTGGTAGCTAGACGCATCATTAACCTCTAAAAAGGTGTATCACTTTTAGCGTATTACACACTGTGGATTAGGAATGACTGAGCAAAAGCGGATTGGGTATATTCATCAAAATATGACACCATGTGGAATTATATATACGGTATCAAAATTGAATTAAGGACCACTGGCTTCTATAGGACAGGCCTGGTGAATCTCTCTTTGTCATGTATAGTACTACGATGGGTGTGCTACTGTGCAGTTCTGGCTTAGCTATTAGTCCCCTTTTGAAGTATGAACCAAGAATATAAAGTGGATCTGCTGTGGAGTTTTTATGACTCCCTTTCCAAGGCGAAATAAACTCCACACCATTTCCTATAGAGAGTGACTGGTTTTTGGACTGACAGAATATTTTCTTGTTTTTCAAGTGAGGCTGGGGGCCTAAAGGGGTACTCTGAATCACACCAATCACACGCAGGTGAATACACCACAAGCACATACATTTCAACAGGGAAGCCCAGCAGAGAACAGTTTTGACATTGTCTTTGTCAAATGAAGAGCATCACACAGACATGCTGGTATTATGAACAAACCAGTATACTTTAAATAATACTTAAAGCGCATCCAAGCTAAAAAACAAACCCTTTGAATCCATTTCTCTAGCAGTATTATAAATACAAAAAAACAACAGTACTTCCTAGTTAAACTTAGCCACTGTGGAAAATTTCTGATAAGAGGGTTTCTGCAACAAATTCCACCTGCCACCATCAAACTCGCAAATACAGCCTAAAAAACTCAACGCAAATGCAGCCTAAAATTGCAAAATGCAAATGCAAAACACAAACGAAACCTAAAAATGCAAAACAATTTTGGGAAAGGTGCTCCTAAGAGCACTTGTGATCGTGGAACCAGGAGAGCCAAGGCAGTAGATAAGGGCTAAGGTTATTACATTTGAGTGTAATAGGAAAGGAAGAAGAAGAAGAAGAAAAACATTTTAGGGATTAACATTTACTATTTAATATATGTGAAGAGGCTATTAGTGATGACCATACATTTGATCTCGGATGCATTTTAAAGAGACTCTGTAACAAAAATGTCATCCTTTTTTCTACTATCCTACAAGTTCCTAAACTTATTCTAATGTGCTCTGGCTTACTGCAGCACTTTCTACTATCATCTTCTCTGTAATAAATCAACTTATCTTTCCCCTGTCAGATTTGTCGCCCTGTGTCTGGAAGGCTGCCAACTCTTCAGTGTTGTTGATCTGTTATGCACGCCTCCCTCCAGGCCCCCTCTATGCACACTCCCGTGTGTTATATAGATTAGGCAGCCTCTCTGCTCTCTCAGTGAGAGAAGAGAGCTTTACAAGCTGGATAAATCGTCCTCTGTTAGGCTGTGACAGGAGCTGGGCTGTCACATGCTGAGGAATTACAGACACCGCAGAGCTGTCTGCAGGAAGAAACAATCAGCCTGTCACTCTTCAGTGGATGATAGCTGCAGGGGGAGAAAGGTAAACACACAAATGATATCTTCAAAAGGAAGGATGTATACAGCCTGCTTGTGTATGGGTGTATTTTCTATGTGTGGACATGCTGTACATCAACCTACTTCTGGTTTTGGTGGCCATTTTGTTTGTTTATAAACAAACTTTTTTAAACTGTTTTTGACTACTTTTAATGCAGCGGGGAGAGGCGAAATTGTGACAGAGGGGAATAGGAGATGTCCCCTAACGCACTGGTATTTTTTCTTTTGTGCGATTTTAACAATACAGATTCTCTTTAAAGAGTACCTGTAAGGAAAAAAGTACCTTGTACATGGTCACCAATGATGATTGATTTCTACCATACCAGCAAACTTAATTCTAATAGATTTCAGAACAAATTTAACGAGCAACGCAACATTTGTACCTCTCGATGCAGTGCTGTGCATCATTGGTCTAAACTGCTGCCCCACCCCCTCACACAAGATTTTAAAGAGGGACATTGTAAAAAGTGGAAAAATCAATTCATTGCAAAGTGAGAAGTTAAAAAATAGTAAAGAGATCAAGAGATGATTGATATTCGCCATGTAATTTTTTATATTGTTTGATCCACAGTCAGCCTGCACGTAGTCATCTTTACTGCTGGCAGACATGAAAAAAAAACAGACAGCACCAACTGCCATTAATTATAACCACACCCACTAACAATGCGATAGGCTAAAAGGTTGATTTTTTTTACAGATATACATATCCACAGAGTGATATACTGGTTGCTTGGCAGTTGGAAACAGACGTATTTCCACAATGCAACGAGGCTCCCACAGTGTGATGTCAGGACCTAGGTGCACTGTGGGAGGGGTTTCATCACACTATTATCCATACAGACATCCCCGTTGTGCTATTCATTCAAGAAAAGGTATTGATTTTTCATGGGAAAGAGGGTATCAGCTACTGATTGGGATGAAGTTCAATCCTTGGTTACAGTTCCTATTTAACACTAGTTCATTTAGACTTCCAATAGATAAACTGCACAAAATCAACTGTAAGTCTGTTGATCGGTTATGTTGGATCAAGGAGCTATTATTATTGGCAGATTCAATGAAAGTGAATTTACCAGAAATTGATCCGAAAAATGGATGAGTGCAGGCCCGGATTTACCTCACAGAAGCCTATAGGTACAGATGTCCTGGCACCTTAGATTTCCTACTCCATGAACCTACAAACCCCCACCGAACAGCACTGCAAGTGTGCTGGCTGTACTAGCTGTCACTTCTCCTTTACTTCCCTTGCCTGTCTAAGGGAGGTGTGTCCCTTAGTACTAGGTAGCTAAAAGTACCTTCAGTATTAAGTAGCTAGAGGTGCCCTAACTAGAGGGAGATCTCGTCAGGGGAATGCCAAGAGCAGGGCGAGTAACCTCTCATTTACACTTTCATCAGGACTCTAGGGAAGGAGATGCTCGGGGAGGGAAGGGAGTTGGCTTTTCATCACCGGGCACCTGTAGGCATGTGCCTACAGTGCCTTTGCCTTATGATAAATACGGCAAAGATTAGTGTATGGGCTGCTTATCCCTCAGAACACAGATAACTGCGGGAAACAGATGCCAAAACAAGGATGGTATTGCTGGATTCTTACTACGCCTTTTTCTTTTCTTTTTTCCTGGACATAAGTAGAAGATTCCTTACATACTTTCCTGACAATTTGCTTCTAAGCAATTATAGCTCATCAAAATCTATGGTGTGAAGCTGAAATGGAATTACAATTAAACCAAGATTGCCTATGTAAAACAGAAGGCTATGTCATCACCTTCAGCACATGGCTAAGAAGCACAGCATTGGTGGCAGACAGTGCATGACCTCAGTACGTTGGGTGATGTCATGCAAATTAGATACTTGGCACCTCTGGATCTGAATGTTTATGGCCACAGCTGGGCTGAAGTGTTAGTAGCGAAGATGGCTGCCTTAGGCACATTCCCGGGTGGGAGAGTTGTTGTTGGAAATAAACAGTAAATGTTTGTTCTCTGGAAAAAAAACACATGTACAGTAAAGTACTGTATTTACATAGGTCTACAAATACCATCGAATTATTAAGTGCTGAAATGTTACATTTTCTGTGTCTAAATATCCTGTATTAACCTCCTTGGCGAGTCAGGCTCGGGGTTGAAAAACAGAAGCCAGGAACAATAATCCAGAGCTTGACTCGGGGGAAGCCGCTGGAAGGTATACAGAGACAGTGGCACTGCGGCGGCGTTTCAACTCACCTCCCCGGGATCCAGACGCTCGCAGCCTTTCTTCTTCCGGTCCTCAGAGGCTCTCGATCCCTCGGGTAAGCTCGCTGTTTGTCGTCATAATGACAGACGGCAATCTCAGTATAGGGGTACAACACTACCCTGAGGACGGAGGGAGAATTGCAGTGCTGGATCCAAGGGAGGTGAGTACCGTAAGAGCAGGGGCTGCTGCAGATCTCTCTACAGTGTGATTTTGTTTCCTGCTTTTAGGGTTTAAAAGCGTGTAAAAAATTTGCACCGCTAAAATATGGAAATAATCATACCACCAGAGAGGTTAAGCTAAGTACACACATGCGATCACTGTCACCCGTTGTGCTTTGGGAAACGATCCCTCGGGTGACAATTTTAAGACGGATGCTGTACAGACACATCACTAGCCTTCAGGCTAGAGATGTGTGCTGTTAGTATGGAGGGAAAGGAAGGGAAGACGATCAATGCATCACGGTCCTTTCCACGGTCGGAGGCAGTGAAAATAACTCTGCAATCAATTATGTTGGAGGATGCTAAGGGCCCGAGTCCACTAGCTGGCGCGCGTGGCTGCGAGACATGCGGTAACACTTCCTGGTCTGCGAGTGCACAGACGAATTCCAGAAGCCATGCCATGCACAGGTATGGGATTCACTGCCTCCCGCATGAAAAAATGCTGCAATGTTGGCCGAGTTGCTAAGGCAAGCGATTCAGAGGGCAAAAGCATTATCCCCTATAAATAAATCTGCAGTTTACACTATGGATTAGTCACATATGGGGGGAAATAGACAGGCTAAACTTTCCCTTCTGTCCTGTACAAGAGTTCAAGGTCCACTTTAACCTAACCTCTGCATTTTGCTTCGATTAAAACAAAAGCAAATATGCTCCTACCCTTTTCTCTAGTATATACTGAACTCTAGCGCCTGACCTTTAGAGGTGGATGCAGAAGATTAGAACAGTGGTCATTAGAAACCTCCCATGGTGCAGTGGGAGAGACCAACTCAATTTCACCAGCCTCCACATATCTAGCAAGGGCCGCACAATCTATATCTTTCCTAAAGTATCATTATTTGCACAACTTAAGATCGTTATTACATCAGTTGATGGATCAGACACATTTTTTTTTCTACAACCTACCTCCAGCTACCCAAGGAACCTGGTCAGATGGAAGCAGGAAATTAGGGCGCCCCCGAAGTTAATAGGCGATTTGGGTGCTCCATAGGCGCTAATGCAAATATCGGCTATTAGGCGCCCAAAGAAGAAATTTGGGTACACGATAATTATTGTTTTCATTCAGGTTTTTATCGTTTTGATAATTAGAACATTACACAGTAGTTTTTGACATTTTTAATGTATTTACAAATTATTCATTTTTGAAAATTATCCCTTTGAAATGTATTGTTTTGAATATTATAAGGTTAGGAAGGGGGCTTCTAGGGCTAGCTATCAGGAAGGGGGCTTTTAGGGTTAGGCGTCAGGAAGGGAAAGGGGTTACGGACGGTTAGGCGTCAGGAATGGGGGGGGGTAGGGATTTGTGTCAGGAAGGGAGGGTTTAGGGTTAGACATCAGAAAGGAGGGTTTTAGGGTTAGGTGTCAGGAAGGGGGGTTTTAGGGTTAGGTGTCAGGGAGGGGGGTTTGGGGGTTAGGTGTCAGGAAGGGGTTTAGGGTTAAGCATCAGGAAGGGGGGTTATAGGGTTAGGTGGCAGTAAGGGGGGTTAGGGGGTTAGGTGTCAGGAAGGGGGGTTTTAGGGTCAGGTGTCAGGAAAAAGGGTTAGGCGTCAGGAAGGGGGGCTTCAGGGTTCGGTGGCAGGAAGGGGGGTTTGGGGATTAGGCGTCAGGAAGGGGGGTTTTAGGGTTAGGCATCAGGAAAAAGGGTTAGGCGTCAGGAAGTGGGGCTTTAGGGTTAGGTGTCAGGAAGGGGGGTTTGAGGATTAGGCATCAGGAAGGGGGGTTTTAGGGTCAGGTGTCAGGAAAAAGGGTTAGGCGTCAGGAAGGGGGGCTTTAGGGTTAGGTGTCAGGAAGGGTGGTTTTGGGATTAGGCGTCAGGAAGGGGGGTTTTAGGGGTAGGTGTCAGGAAGGGGGGTTTGGGGGTTAGGTGTCAGGAAGGGATTTAGGGTTAAGCATCAGGAAGGGGGGTTTTAGGGTTAGGTGGCAGTAAGGGGGCTTTGGGGGTTAGGCATCAGGAAGGGGGGTTTTAGGGTCAGGTGTCAGGAAAAAAGGTTAGGCGTCAGGAAGGGGGGTTTTAGGGCTAGGTGTCAGGAAAGGGAGTTAGGCGTCAGGAAGGGGGGTTTTAGGGTTAGGCGTCAGAAAGGGGAGTTTTAGGGTTAGGTTTAAGGAAGAGGAGTTTGGGGTTTAGGCGTCAGGAAGGGGGGGGGTTAGTGTTAGGTGTAGGGAAAGGGAGTTAGGTGTCAGAAAGGGGGGTTTTAGGGTTAGGCATCAGGAAGGGGGTTTTAAGGGTTAGATGTCAGGAAGGGGGGTTTGGGGGTTAGGTGTCAGGAAGGGGGGTTTTAGGGTTAGGTGTCAGGAAGGGGGGTTTGGGGCTTAGGCGTCAGGAAGAGGGGTTTTAGGGTTAGGTGTCAGGAAGGGGGGTTAGGTGTCATGAAGGGGGTTTGGGGGTTAGGCATCAGGAAAGGGGGTTTTAGGGTTAGGTGTCAGGAGGGGGGTTTGGGGGTTAGGCATCAGGAAGGGGGGTTTTAGTGTTAGGCATCAGGAAGGGTGTTTGGGGCCTAGAAGTCAGGAAGGGGGTTTAGGGTTAGGCGTCAGGAAGGGGGGTTTTAGGGTTAGGTGTCAGGACGGAGGAGTTTGGGGGTTAGGCGTCAGGAAGGGGGTTTTGGGGGTTAGGTGTCAGGAAGGGGGGTTTTAGGGTTAGGCGGGCATCAGGAATAGTGTTTTGGAGTTAGATGGCAGGAATGAGGCTTTTAGGGTTAGTTGTCAGGAAGGGGGTTTAGGGTAAGGCGTCAGGAAGTTAGGTTTTAGGGTTAGATGTCAGGACGGGGGAGTTTAGGGGTTAGGCGTCAGGAAGGAGGTTTTGGGGGTTAGGTGCCAGGAAGGGGGGTTTTAGGGTTAGGCGGGCATCCAGAAATAGTGTTTTGGAGTTAGATGGCAGGAATGAGGCTTTTAGGGTTAGGCATTGGGGTGTGGGGGGGGGGGGGTTCTGTGTGAGAGTAGGGTTAGGTTAAGTCATAGTATAATCGTTAATATAAACCAATATTTTATTACAAGAATTTATACTATTTACACTTTAAAAATGAATATTATCGGTAGATATTAACTATAATTTTTTTAAGGAAAGCGGGCATCCTTTTTTCCTCGTGGCCCTATTTCATGCACGTGGTCACTGGTCAGATAGCTTCCTTCATTTCTTCCTCACCACCGAGATACATCATGAAAAAGTGAAACTTTGGCTTTTTGGACACCAGCATATAACATATGGTAGACCCATGTGCTGGCAATTAACAGATAACCGTTTCTTCTGAAACTTACTCTGCTTTAAATGGTATTTGAACTTTACATTTAGGACAAATGAGATCTATACTGTGTCAGTACCATTTGTTTTACCATTAATAAGCTTTCTGAGGGAACAAATGCATAGGCTCAGATGCTATTAATTGTAATAAGCTTCAGGAAAAAATGTTTCTGGGGATAAACTCCCAAACTTCTGTAGACTTTGCTCTGTCTTTTTATCTTTATTGGTACAGGAAAGTGGGATTATCATTTTTATAGCTCTGCTGATCTCATGTCTGTAAATATAGTTATTAATTGAATCATTCTTATATATAAAATGAATGTTTGATTTTGGCAGAATACATTGTGGGGTCATTTATAAATCAGAAAAAACCTGCCTTGTTGCACTAAAGGGGGTCATATAAGAAGCAATAAGAGTTTGGTATTGTGTAATCAGAGCAGGATCACCCACCAGGCAACCTAGGCAGGTGCTTGGGGTCTAGTGGGTATCAAGGGGCCCACCTTCCACCTTCTCTGACCTCTCTCCACTTCAGCTTATCAAAAGGACGCAAGGGAGCCCCTAATCAACTGCATTGCCCAGGGCCCCATTACATCTTAGTCCATTCCTGTCTGTAATGATTATTAGTGATGAACAAACTCATTTTGCCTCTTAGGCAGGGGCCACACTTGCCAAAAATCACATGCGTGTTTTGCAATGGGAGAACGCACGTAATGCTTGCCAATGCACAATCACAGTGCAGTGAGAACAAAATGCGTTTTTCTGCTGCGGGGGAAAAAAATACAAGCACTGCTGCTTTTCTTCGCACATTGGGCTTGATTCACAAAAGCGTGATGGCTGCTATCACGGCAGTTATCACACGATTTGCCGCGCGGAAAGGTTTGCTCGCGTAAAGGATTACTCCGCGTGATAAACAAACATTTGCGCGTGATCACGTGCGTGTTTCACACGCGTCATTGTACGCAAACATTCGTTTATCACGTGGTGTGATCCTTTACGTGTACAAACCTTCGGGCGTGGCAGATCGTGTGATAACTGCCGTGATAGCAGTTATCACACTTTTGTGAATGAAGCCCATAATGTGTAATTCCCTATTGCCAACAGTCGGCTACTCTCAGCTGGCTGTTGGCAAACAGTGCAAATTCGTCCGCGAAGTATTTTTTTGCGGATTCAAGTGTGACTCCTGCCTAAAACTCAGAATCCTATATTTGCATTAAAGTGTAACTGTCGGGCATAAAATCAAAAATCAGTTCTTTATCTTTATCTGGTAAACAAGTAATAAAGATGCTAACCGGCAATCCAAAAGTTAAAATCACTACTTTTCTTGATGATAAATGATCATTCCCCAGTTTACCCGACTCTTATTTGGTACGCACAAAATTTGGTACGCACAAAGGAAGTTGCAGGGCACGCTGGGTTGTCCTTTTTTGCTTCTCTACTGTCCCCTCGGACTTGACTAATGCAGCCTGATTGGCTGAAGCCTCTTTCCCTCCTGTTTTCCCCTCACACACCTGGCCAATATTTCTCATGCTGAGACAATGCACTTTCTATAGTGGAGGCGGGCGGGCAATGCATACACAATTAGGCAGAGGAGAGTAAGGGAGGAAATGACATCAGGATTGGCTTCAAAATAGTCACAGTTAAAATGGGAAATGCTAAGAAGGATTTTCTCTTTTTTTTTAACTGAAAAATCACTAAAATCTAAACGTGGACAGTGCAATACATATGTTATGTAAGTAGAGCAAGTATTTATCTACTATATGTGGTTTTTTTTTTTTCATTTTTGATGCAGCCATATTTATTTCGTTTTAAACAATACCAGTTGCCTGGCAGCCCTGCTGACCTATTTGGCTGCTGTAGTGTCTGAATGACACCAGAAACAAGCACGAGGCAAATCTTGTCAAATCTGACAATAATATCAGAAACACCTGATCTGGTCTGATGCTGCATGCTTGTTGGGGGCCTATGGCTAAAATTATTAGAGGCTGAAGAACAGCAGGACAGCCAGGGAACTGGCATTGCTTAAAAGGAAATAAATATGGCAGCCTCCATATCCCTTTCACTTCAGGTAGCCTTTGAGGCCCAGTGCACACCGAGTTGATCCGCCGGCCAAATCCGCCTGAAAATCCGCGTGGCTAATGTATCTCTATGGGCTGGTGCACACTGGCGGTTTGAGGTTTTTAGCAAACCGCAAACGTGCCTCTTGCTGCACGTTTGCGGTTTGCTTAAAACCTCAAACCGCCCGGTGTGCACCAGCCCATAGAGATACATTAGCTACGCGGATGCGGCCGGTGAACACCCGGCGGATCGCATCAAGATCCGCCGGGTGTGCACTGGGACAAAACTCACTCATACGCACCCAAAACCGCTAGCGTTTTGTGGATCTGCTAGCAGTTTTGGTGTGCACTAGGCCTAAGTTTGTTTAGATCTGGCTAAATGTGTGTGTGGGGGGGTTCTTACTGCCAGTTGGGTCTGCTTGTAGCTTCCAAACTCCACGAAGACCTACCCACTGGGTCCAATCACACCTAAGGCAGTCATCTGTCTTATTACCCCTCAAAACAGACCTGAGTATTAGAGATGGCTCGAACCTCAGATTTTGGGTTCACGGACCGCGGACGCAAACTTGCGCAAAAGTCCGGGAACCGGGGAACTCGGCGAACCGCAATAGACTTCAATAGGTAGGTGAACTTGAAGAGCTACAAACACTGTTTCTGGCCGCAAAAGTGATGGAAAAGATGTTTCAAGGGGTCTAACACCTGGAGGGGGGCATGGCGGAGTGGGATACATGCCAAAAGTTCCTGGGAAAATTACGGATTTGACGCAGAGCAGGGTTATAATCCCTAAAGGGCAGAAATCACATTACATTTCTAAATTGGAGGCATAAAGTGCTTGAAAACATCTTGCGTGTATATACATCAATCAGCATGTAGTGTAAGTAGTGTACTGCTTCACACTGACAGACCAAACTCACTGTGTAATGCACCGCACGATGGCGAGAGTGCAAGTGATGGTGGTTTTCCAGCCCATGTGGTCGGGCTGAGGTAGCTCAATGACAGAACAACAGTGACTGTCCAGCTGATCCTCTGCCTGTTATTTTTTCCATATGGAGGGGGGGTTATGCAGTAGTACTAACAATATTCAATAGTGGTAGACAGTGTGTGATCACAAAGAGGTACTCAGTCAGTGTCAAATAGACAGCAGGTGTGTGTGTGTGTGTGTGTGTGTGTGTGTGTGCGTGCGTGCGTGCGTGCGTGCGTGCGTGCGTGCGTGCGTGCGTACACAGAGAGATATCCTATACTACTTGCAATCACAAATACAGTTGCAAGCAAAGCACTGCTTATGATACACAGTGTGCTGGCTTGCTTGCAATAGTTAGACGAGTATAGTAGAACTACAAGGCCCAGCAACTGACTGTGGCCTGTTTGCAGTGTGTAACCCACACAGATATCAATAACAGATACAGTTGGAAGCTAAGCACAGCTTATGATAATAGACAGTGTGCTGGCTTGTAATAGATAGAAGAGGATAGTAGAACTGCAAGGCCCAACAATGACTGTGGCCTGGCCTGTATGCAGGGTCTCACACACACACACACAAAAATAGAACAATATGAACCCTCAAAGTCAACTGTCCCTGTCTCTCTGTGGGCTATATGCAGTGTGTCACCCACAAAGAGAGCTATGCTTTAGTAAGTTCAATCACACAGATGCAGTGGAAAGATATGCGCTGCTCTAATACAGTGAGAAGTCACACAGATACAGTAGAAAGATATGCACTGTGACACTTGTCTAATACAGCGTGCTGTCAGATAGAGATGTAGAGAACGGTTCGCCGGCGAACGGTTCCAGACAAACCTTGGGGGTTCGCGTTCGCCTGGACCAAGCAAACTTTTGCGGAAGTTCAATTCGCCCCATAATGCACTATGAGGGTCAACTTTGACCCTCTGCATCACAGTCAGCAGGCACATTGTAGCCATTCAGGCTACACTAAGCCCTGGAGCCCCCCCCCCCCCCCTTATATAAGGCAGGTTTGCCGGCCATTACACCCACTCGTGTGCCTGCTAGAAACAGAGTAGGGAAAGCTGCTGCAGACTTGTTCTCCTAGGGAAAGATTAGTTAGGCTCTTGGCTTGCTCCTGACTGATTGTTATTGCTAAAATAGCACCCCTCAACAGCTCTTTTGAGAGATAATGTTTTCCAGATGTGTTTTGTTTTTTGTGTGTGTGTTGCTCACTGACATTATACAGCCCTATCTGTTGCAGCTGGACCTTGGTAATTGTTATTACTGTGCCAGCCAGGCCCTGCCTAACTATCTATACTGGGACACCTACCTATGCCTACCTAACTACTGGGGCACCTACTTACCTATACGGGGACACCTACCTACCTACCTATACTAGGGGACCTACCTATGCCTACCTACCTCTACTGGGTCTCCTACCTATGTCTAGCTAACTACTGAGGCACCTACCTATGCCTACCTACCTATACTGGGTCTCCTACCTATGCCTAGCTAACTACTGGGACACCTACCTATGCCTACCTACCTATACTGGGTCTCCTACCTATGCCTAGCTAACTACTGGGACACTTACCTATGCCTACCTACCTATACTGGGACTCCTACCTATGCCTACCTACCTATACTGGGACTCCTACCTATGCCTAGCTAACTACTGGGACACCTACCTATGCCTATCTACCTGTACTGGGACTCCTACCTATGCCTACCTACCTATACTGGGACTCCTACTTATGCCTACCTACATACAAGAAGATAATAAGGTCGTTGCTTCATTGTGGACAGACCAAATTTGATCAGCTGGACAGTCACTGTTGTTCTATCATTGAGCTACCACAGCCCGGCGACCATATGAGCTTGAAAACCGCCATGGCCTACACTCTCGCCATGGTGCGCACCAGTCCAGCACGGCCGTCACTACGCAAACAGCTGTTTGCAGTGCGTTACACAGTGAGTTTGGTGCGTCAGTGTGAAGCAGAACTCTAATTACACTCCCTGATTGATGTATACACATGCAAGATGTTTTTAAAGGATACCACAACTGACATGTGGCATAATGAGATAGACATGGGTATGTACAGTGCCTAGCACACAAATAACTATGCTGTGTTCCTTTTTTTCTTTCTCTGCCTGAAAGAGGTAAATATCAGGTATGTAAGTGGCTGACTCAGTCCTGACTCAGACAGGAAGTGACTACAGTGTGAGCCTCACTGATAAGAATTTCCCCCTTTTTTATCTCTTTCTTGCTCTCAGAAGCCATTTTCTTCTAGGAAAGTGTTTTATAGTTGGAATTTCTTATCAGTGAAGGTCACACTGTAGTCACTTCCTGTCTGAGTCAGGACTGAGTCAGCCACTTACATACCTGATATTTACCTCTTTCAGGCAGAGAAAGAAAAAAAGGAACACAGCATAGTTATTTGTGTGCTAGGCACTGTACATACCCATGTCTATCTCATTATGCCACATGTCAGTTGTGGTATCCTTTAAGCACTTTAGGCCTGCAATTTAGCATTCAATGTCATTTCTGCCCTTAAAACGCTGCTTTGCGTCACATCCAGATTCTTTGGGCGTGTATCCCACTCCGCCAAGCCCCCCATCCAGGTGTTAGACCCCTTGAAACATCTTTTCCATCACTTTTGTGGTCAGCATAAATTTTTCTATTTTTCAAAGTTCTAATCCCCATTGAAGTCTATTGCGGTTCGCGAACTTTTCCACGAACCGAACATTCCGCGAAGGTTCGCGAACCGAAAATCGGAGGTTCGCGACATCTCTACTGTCAGACAGTGGGACTACAAATACTAAGCAGGCAGCAACTGTCTGTGGGCTGTATCTATGAAGTGTCAACCACAAAGAGAGCTATGCTTTAGTAAGTTAAATCACACAAATAGAGTGGGAAGAAATGCACTGATCTAATACAGTGTGTCAGCAAGCAAGGGCACAGCTGCGACAGGGCTATGTCTATGCTGTGTTAGTGTCACACACACAAAAAACATATCAAAAGAACATTAGCCCTCAAAAGAGCTGTTTTGGGGTGCTTTCAGCAACAAATTTCAGCAAGAGCCTAACTAACGCTTTCCCTATCTCTACAGCAACCTCTCCCTTCCTCTCACTACAGCAGCATTAGCAGAGTGAGAACATGGGCAACGCTGCAGCATTTTTATATGGGGGGGGGGCAAGGGTCCAGGAGGGAGTGTAGCCTGATTGGCTGCCATGTGTCTGCTGACTGTGATGTAGAGGGTCAAAGTTTAGCCCAATGATGAGGTATAGGGGGCGGGTCGAACATGCCATTTGTTCTCTACCCGCCGCTGGTGTGGGTAGCTGATATTGCGCAAACTACCTGCCGGGCGGACCGTTCAGGCCATCTCTACTGAGTATGCAGCAAACCACAAAATGAGAAACAGGTTAAGGCTAGATATTGTAAAATCATGGTGCTCACCAACGTGTAAAAAGTAATTAACTTTTATTTTGTTGAAAATAACTCACAAAATTAGGGGAGCATTGAGATGGCACATCCACCCTCAATGCCGTTTACCTAACCTTTAAAGAGGAACTCCAGTGAAAATAATGTAATAAAAAAAGTGCTTCATTTTTACAATAATCATGTATAAATGATTTAGTCAGTGTTTGCCCATTGTAAAATATTTTAAATCCCTGATTTATATTCTGACATTTATCACATGGTGACATTTTACTGCTGGCAGGTGATGTAGCTGCTGCTTGCTGTTTTGGCAGTTGGAGACAGCTGTAAACAGCTATTTCCCACAATGCAACAAGGTTTACAGACAGGAAACTGCCAAGAGTACGTACTCAGAATTTTTTTGTGGGAGGGGTTTCACCACAATATCAGCCATACAGCGCCCCCTGATGGTCTGTTTGGGAAAAGGAATAGATTTCTCATGTAAAAGGGGGTATCAGCTACTGATTGGGATAAACTTCAATTCTTGGTCGGAGTTTCTCTTTAAAAACTGCTGCACTAACCTATCACACATAACACACTGGTTTCTGATAACACTCTGTTATGTGTATACTCTGGCCCCAGGGTAGGGTATTTGCTGTGGGGGTGGGGCTGTGCTAGCGGGCCCCCAAGTTACTTTTGCCCTAGGGCCCAATTGTAGTTGGAACCAGCCCTGATACCATACTAAACAAAAAAGTCTCAAATGAATAGGCTCTCAGATTATCCAACCACTACCTATCCTGTAGGCTAGGCATGTCCATTTTATATATGACAGCACCAGAATTCATAGGAATGTAAGAAATACAAAATTAAAGTCAGGCCTTTTTTTTTAACAACCGAGGTTGTATGTATAATTACACATGACATAATCTTATTCAGTTGTTTATTAAAACAATGGTTTATTGAAACACAAGATAAACAGTAGCATAACAGTTAAACAGCTTGGTGAAATCCTAGGCTTTCATTACGCACTCAGTTTGGAAATATATTTTTTTTTTATTTCATAATGTGACAACTCCAGGATGAGATGGTTGGGGGAGCCTTCAAATAACAGCAAACAAAAGCGGTCATAGCAGTGACTGCGGATTAGAGTATACGCCACGCTCTGGGATTACCGGGCGCACATGTGGGCTGCACACAAGAAGCACAGGCTCCAGAGTTCAGAACAAGGACACCATCCGGACCTTAATGCATTTCATTGAAGTCCTTTCGCTGTAATTTGCCGTCTTTTAAACAAATGTGTCTCGTTGAGGCTCTTGTCAGGTTTATAGTTGAAACATTGACCGTATTCTAGAAGGGGAAGGCAGCGAGACGGTCCCACTGACTTGCCGAGGCTGTGTCGGAAGCCATGTGCAAGGAGATATTTGTTGACATAGGCTCACAAATCTCCAGGCTGTGACATCATCGTTTCCTCCCCATTTGAAGTGTCAGTGGCTCATAATCTTCATGCTGAAAGCTGCTGGGACCCGCTCCCACTTTTTTTTCTGTTTACAAAACTTACGGGTCTTATTTATAGCTAAGTAATGGTGAATCTGGCTTAAAAGGGTTCAGTTTATTATTATAACTGCAGAAACCACTAAATAGACTTTTAATACTCCCATAAAAGGCCTCTTTTGTGCTTACTTGCACATTTTTCCTTTGTATTATCACTACTATCACTGATTTATAGTGCAAGAAACATATGCAATCTCAAGGATTGTTTTTTTTTTTTGCTTCATAATGTGGTGCTAATAAACACAGCATTTTCAGGCCTCCTTGGATGTTTGCAAGCATCACCCACGCCAGTCAACTGTGGGTTCACTATTCCAGTTTTTATCAGCAACCCCTCTCATATCCTAACCTGTTCACCTTAGTCCAGTCTTGGTCCGGTCCACTGCTTTATACCAATCAATCAGTGCATTTGCTGCTTCAGCTCGACCTATTCAGAAAGCATGTGTTTAAGAATTTGTTCCTGCCATCTGCTGTCTGATATTAAAACTGCACCCAGAATGTCCCTAAAGAGTAACTGTCAGGCCGAAAAAGCTAATTTAAACCTCTATTCTCCTGTGTTAAACAGTTTAGAAGGAAGCCAAAAAGGCAATACTGAAGTTAAAAATCTCTCTTACTTTTGATGTGTGCTGAACAGCAAGGCTGTTAGACCCAAGCTCTTAAGAGGCCGAGAGGCCGCATACCATACTGCAAAGCATTCTGGGGCTGCTTCTTCCCACCTTGGGTCCTCCCCTCTGCTGCTAGTGAGAAGTTACAGGCTCATGTTACAACAGCGTGTAACTCAGTCCAGTTCACAGCACTGAAAAATCAAAGGGCAGAGTATACTACATGAGTCCGCTATTGTTCCTAGCCACATGGCTAATTAATATTCACTGCACAGTAGTGTTGTCTTTTTTCTGAGTCGAATCATCAGGAAGCAGGGAGGACATGAGGACACATTTGGCTTCTTAGGAGACAGACAAACATGGAACCTGCCATGAGCTGTCAGGAGCATCATTCTCTGCAAATACTATATAAAAATTCTGTGAAATCCAAACGTGGACAGTAAAATGCATATGTAATGTAAGTACAGCCAATATTTAGCTACAGATATATGTGCTTTTTTTCTCTGAGACCTTATACCTAACAGCTCCTCTTTAATTACTAACAGCAGGGTTGCCAACTCATCCCTTTAAATACTGACACATCTAATTTATACAGGTTCTAGGGCTTCTTAAAGATAATCAGTGCCTAAACTGCATCTTTATAGCCACAAGACAAGACAGACTCAGCTATAATGATTCCTGAGCAGAGCCAGACTGAATGCTCAGTCGGGGATTTTATCAGGGCTAGTAAGAAGCAGGCTGAGCAGTGAAGAATGAAACAGAGAGCAGGGTAGGTGTTTTCTCTAATGTTCCCACTGATATATATGGTAACATACTGTACATGAGGGTGCTTCATCTCTGGATCCCGTTAAATTGTTACATTTCTTAGTTTCAAGTGTTAATATGAAGGAAAATGAACCTGGATACAAAGAACCAGTGTGGTCTGAACTATAAAACATATTTTTTTTATGAAATCTTCACAATGTGCGTGGCTAGAGGAATGCCAGGGGCATGGTTAGAGGTGTGCCAGTGGCGTGCCCTAACTGTCCTTCTTTCTTTTCTCAAAAAGTTGTGAGGTATGTGTTTTTTTTCCCTTACTGCTCTAACAGTAAACACTTTCAGCATCAGGTATGAAAGTGCTGAGTCTTTATTACAAACAAAATTTGCTTCATTCACATAGCAGGGGGGCGGGACCTCTTTCCCCAAGCAGGGTAGGCTTCTCTTTCCCTTCCCTGCTCAGAGTAACAGCCCCACTTTCCTGAAGTCAGACATACAGGGGGTGGATCCTGTTCCTCCTTCCCCTTGCCCAGCCAGCCGTGTTATGCATTGATACAGTGGGGGCTGAATTGGGGGTGGAGTAAGCAGCCACAAGAGTGCTGATGGAGCTCCCACTGCTTGAACGAGCCATGCCGCAGGATACTGAAAGGATTATGAGTGCGACCTTTATACTTTGCGGTGCTCTAGGCACAGGCCTGGAATGGCTGTGCCTAAAAATGGCACTGGTGGCAGTTCTAAGCCCAACTGACCCATGCAAAACTTCTTCTATTCAATCCAGTACTTTTCCTTCTGTACGCTGTTTGCATTCACTTATCATCCTGATTGCTATTAGCATTTGCCTTGTTTAATTTGAGGTCTAGCTGTCCTTTAAGAAATATTTATTTTACATCAGCTCATACACAGATAAAGCCAATTTCTTCCACCGAGTGTCTATACAGCCTGAGGAAAATGTCGGTCTTCCACCCTGGGAACATCAAAGTTCCCACTGTACATTACAGAGCGGCTCTTATATCCTATGTGTGCTTGGAAACAGCTTTAAACATCACAAAATACAACAGAAATGTGTCAAATCATTCTTGTGTTTCTAGTATGTCCACTTACATCACGTTCCAACAAGGAAAAATAAAAACACAAGCCGTCCATTCTTCTCTATGACATGATAAATGTGGGAAGGCACGGAGTGAAACATCGGTGAAAGCGGCATTATAGCCGCAGGGTCCTTTGCCAGGATTCCCAAAAAAAGCCTGAGACATTTCTCTCCGCTCATCGTCAGCTCCTGGCATTGGCCGCTTTCTCAGACCTGCCAGATCACAGCTCCCATTTCACAAACAATCTTTGCAATTGTTACGCATCCAAGTATGAATCAAGATCTCAAGCTCGGCGGTATCACCTGCAGCCAGGAATCATGGTGTAATCTTAGGCAGCTCACGTTGCTGGAGTACTTTATTTCAACACCTGACAGGAGAGGAGAGAGAACTTGTCAAGCTGTTCTCGGGACTCGCTCGCCGTACACGGAGATCTGCGGGAGCTCTGTCAGTGTTCTATTATGTAGACATAACAAACTAAGTCATTAAAACAGGAAGAAGCCAATTTTTTACCTACAAAAAGCACGGGCGTTCCCAGCCAATGACGGAAGAGCTACTTCTATTACCTAAAAATATTCGCGTGTCTGGTCTACACAGCGTACCGCTATGTACTTTAAATGATATACTCTTATTTACAGGACTAACATCAGAATTTTCTGGGCCCCATACTTGGCAAATCTACAGGGCCCCCATCATGCCAAATAACAATCTGATAGGTACGTTATAGCTGCAGATGAAGTGATAGGCAGATTGTGTGGGGGTGGAGCCATGATATGTCGGGTAGAGTCAAAGTAGCTTGCCTGTCGCCCATAACACCCTGCCCCCCTGCATTGATGCGTGTTCACCAATCACACAGCAGGGAAGAGGGAGATGACCACACACCTCTGTTATGCCACGGTAGAATAATTGCGAGCAGAGGCTCGAGTGGCACTGCCACTGTTTGGGCCCCAGACCCTTCCTGGGCCCCATACTACTGTCCCTCTTGTACCCCGCTGATGGCTGCCCTGCTTATTTATGTATGTAATGCTTGCAGGGTATGCAAACTCACATGGGATATGGAGGTGCATTCACGTACTGCCGGTAGAATTGTTGAGCACATGGCAATTTTAACCGGTTCAGCGGCGCAGTGCCGAAAATCTCATGCATCCGAGCAACGTTCACCTCCCATTCATTCGCCTATAACTTTATTGCTACTTATCAAAATGAATTGATCTATATCTTGTTTTTTCCGCCACCAATTAGGCTTTCTTTGGGGGGTACATTTTGCTAAGAGCCACTTTACTGTAAATGCATTTTAACATGAAGAATAAGAAAAAAATTGAAAAAATTCATTATTACTCAGTTTTTGGCCATTATAGTTTGAAATTAATATACGCTACCGTAATTAAAACGCATGTATTTTATTTGCCCATATGTCCCGGTTCTTACACCGTTTAAACGATGTCCCTATCACAATTTATGGTGCCGATATTTCATTTAGAAATAAAGGTGCATTTTTTCAATTTGCGTCCATCCCTATTTAAAAGCTTATAATTTTAAATAATATAATAACATATTCTCTTGACATGCATAATTAAAAAGTTCAGACCCTTGGGTAACTATTTATGTTGTTGTTGTTTTTTTTAATTGTATTTATTTATTTTTTTTATAAAAAAAAGTGTATGTGGGTAATTTTTGGTGTGGGAGGGAAACTACTAATTTTAAATGTAAAATTATATTTTTTTTAATCAAAAATGTATGTGGGTGCAGTTTACTATTTGGCCACAAGATGGCCACAGTGAAAAAAGTCCTGGATGCGAACGATCTCGCATCCAGGAACTAAAATGCTGGTGAAAGGTTTCCTGGGGGCAGAAATACCGCGCTCTCTGGAGAGAAAGCGTCGGTATTTCTGCGGGGAAGTTAGATCGGTGAATGGGAATTATATTCCCATTCACTGATCGGGGGGCTAGCGGCGGGCGGCGGGTGCGCCCGATCGCGCGCACCACGCTGGTAAAGCAGCAGTGCCTATCTGGAAGAGGAAACTCGTCCAGATAGGCCGAACTGGTTAAGGGCGATAAATGCTTGTTAAATAGCATGCATTGCTTGAATATCACCGCTGGAGAGATACATAAAGAGCGCACTTCCTCTTGCGCAGACTTGCCGCGACTGGGGGAAGTTACAGGATCCGGTATTGGAGCTGCAGGTAGCGGAGGATGGCGACGTGGGAGTGGTCCGTGCGCATGGGGCTGGAGGAAGCCCCAGATATGTATAAAACTTTTTGTTTTCTCTGTCTATATATTTTGAGCTCTCCCTTAAAGTGAAGCTGAACTGAGTAAAATTATTTAAAATAAACACATGATGTACCTGCAAATTAATACTACATACTTACCTCACCATCAGTTCCTTTCAGAAGCTTGCCATTGTCTTCTTCTTACAATTCCTTCCAGTGTCGACAATATTACAACATTTTAATAAGTTGCATTACATTGACATACCATTCATTACTCAGATTTTTCTTTGTGCTTTTTTGTAGAATTGTTGTTATATTTATGGCATTCAACACAAAAATAAATTGAAAACATCCCAAATATTACTAATGATTGTTCCTGTTTTTTTGCTACTTCACCTGCAGCTTGTATTGTTTTGCAAGCAAAGCAATGTCTGTTCACTGCTGCTTGAAGCAAACCTGTGGGATTTGCAAAGGCCACAATGAGATACTTACCTCAGTAGGAGGAAGTCTCTGGATCCTAAAATGGCCTCCCCGTCATATGTCAGCCCATTCCAGCACTGGGACCTCCAAAGTGTGGCCTCCCTGCACATGCGCACTAGCAGCGTCCCACCAGGGGTACGGCAGCAAAAAGCCAAGTTGGGCCCGTGCTATTGTGCAGGAGAAAATGGCTTGAACCTGTGCAGTAGCATGGACCAGATCTGGCCCAGGATTTCTCTAAAAAAAGCCGAGTGGGTCCATGGTACTGTGCTTATGCAAGCTAACATCTTTTTCGGGGGTCCCAGACATAAATCTTACTTTGCAATGGAGGGGAGAGCACGGAGGGGGACCGAAGGAGAGGGAGGGAGGAGTCGGGCCACCCTCCCCACTGCTGAGTCCCTGTGCACTGCTGCTCTCCCCATCTTCACTGTAATCCCCCAGCCTGCAGGGGAAGGGTGGATGGGGGAGGCACCTATAGCTGGCTAAACTACACTGGAGCACCTATAGCTAGCTAACCTATACTGGGGCAGCTATACCTAACTAACCTATATTGGGGCACCTATATTTAGCTATCCGACCGGAGCTATCTGCGGATATTTGGCCGCAAAACCCGGATATCCCCGGATATCTGCACATATCCGGATCCGAAATACTGTAACTAATGATGTCCTGGAGCCAATCAGAGGGCTCCCAGCAGAAGCCCTAGCAACCAATCAAAGAGGAGAACCCTGGCCAGCCCCACCTGACCTCATTGAGCCAATCAGAGGGCTCCCAGCCTAAACCCTGGCACCCAATCACAGAAAGGAACACTGGGCAGCCCCCCTGTATAATAAGGAGGGCTGCCATGATGAGACAGATCGTTCTAGATTGCTGAATGTTCACTGAGAGACGTGCTCCAGTGCTGCTGGCCTAGCAAGTGCTGTACACAGTGATAAACCTAAAGCTGCTCAGTGATTAACCCCTTCACTACTATCACTACTCTATTTTTAACTCGTTCATTAGCTTGATTGATGTCTCATAGTGTGACAGAGTGTGTGCTCCAGTGCTGCAGGGCCAAGGGCTGTACACAGTGATAAGCTGTTCAGTGATTAACCCCTTCACTACTATCACTCCTCTATTGTTAAATTGTTCATTAGCTTGATTGATGTCTCATAGTGTGACAGTTAGAGTGTGTGCTCCAGTGCTGCTTGGCCAAGGGCTGTACACAGTGATAAGCTGTTCAGTGATTAACCCCTTCACTAACATTACTACTCTATTGTTAAACAGTTAATTAACTTGATTGATGTCTCATAGTGTGACAGTTAGGCAGGGGTCACACTTGTCATTCAGTTTTCTACACTTTGCAGAAAACTGAAAGACAAGTGTGACCCCTGCCTTACAGCAGCTAATGTAATTTATAGAGAAAACTGACACATTGCGCAAGATGTCAGTTTTTTTTCTGCATGCGAAATCTGCATTGAAGTGTGACCTTGCTTATTGATTAACATGAGTTCTCAGTTGAAGTCAGTTTTTCTGTGCAGAAAACGCGTACGAAAGCCGATAAGTGTGACCCCTGCCTTAGAGTGTGTGCTCCAGTGCTGCTGGGCCAAGGGCTGTACACAGTTAGTGTTGGGCGAACACCTGGATGTTCGGGTTCGGGAAAGTTCGCCGAACATGGCCGCAATGTTCGGCATGTTCGGGCCGAACCCCGAACTCCCCGAACATCCCGCTTTTGGAGGCCCTATGGGGTCGCAGGCATAAGGGGGGAGCATGCCCCGATCGCGGGGGGGGGGTCGGAAATTCCCCCCACCCCCTCCGCTAGCGCTCCCCCCTCTGCCCACTTCCCCATACAAAAGTTTCAGGAAGTACCGGTCCGGTGGTAGTGGGTGGCTGGCAGTGGGCGGCACTGTGAAGTGAGTGACTGAGGAGGAGGAGTCCGGAGAGTGACGCGTTGAGGGAGGCCGGGCAGCGGGCGGTTCAGCAGTAGTACTGCCTGTTCGGCCCTGTTCGGCGGCCAATTAGTAGTTCGGGGCGAACCCGAACTTAAAAGGCCGAACACCATCAGGTGTTCGACCGAACTCGAACATCACCCGAACAGGGTGATGTTCTGCAGAACCCGAACAGTGGCGAACACTGTTCGCCCAACACTATACACAGTGATAAGCTGTTCAGTGATTAACCCCTTCACTACTATCACTTCTCTATTGTTAAATCGTTCATAAGCTTGACTGATGTCTCATAGTGTGACAGTTAGAGTGTGTGCTCCAGTGCTGCTTGGCCAAGGGCTGTACACAGTGATAAGCTGTTCAGTGATTAACCCCTTCACTAACATCACTACTCTATTGTTAAACAGTTAATTAGCTTGATTGATGTCTCATAGTGTGACAGTTAAGAGTGTGTGCTCCAGTGCTGCTGGGCCAAGGGCTGTACACAGTGATAAGCTGTTCAGTGATTAACCCCTTCCCTATCACTACACTATTGTTAAATCATTAATTAGCTTGATGTCATTTGTGTGACAGTCAGTGTGTGCTGCATGCAACTGCTATGTGTCTGTGTGTGCTGTGCACAGACCAGGCCAGCTGCTGCCTGCTGGCCAGGTATTAGGCTTAGGTATAGGTTAGGTTAGGGATTAGGGGATAGGATTACTGTGTTATTGTGTAGTTAGTACTGTAGTACAGCAGTCAGTGCTAGTAGTTGTTAGAGTAGTAGTACCACTGTGTTAGCTTTTTACAGAACTGCTGTGCTGTGAGCAGTGCCAGTGTGACAGTTAGTGTGCACTAGTGTCTTCTCCTCTGCTGTCTGACTGTCACTCGGCACTTGCCATGTGTCACGTGCCACTTGCCACGTGTCACTTGGAAAGTGCCACGTGACACGTTCCAAGTGCCATGTGACACTTGGCAAGTGCCACGTGTCACGTCCGGCATGCTCCTGGCACACGTTACACCTGCTGCTGCATTGCCCTGCTCCTGCTGCCTGTGCGGCTCCCACCGCCAGGCCAGGGTGCCACAGGCCACTGATACCACCTATATTTAACCCAAAACACAATTGCTGCATAATTTTTTGGAGGTGACTTGGCTGAAAACTGTCATGTCCCAGTTGTGCGCTTGGACTTTGGACACAATGTGGGCTGCACGACCGCTGTCTGGAACCTAGTCCTAATGTTAATTGACAGCCATTTTTTTTTATTTTTTGGGGGGGAGGGGATTAAGTCTCTACATCATCAATTAGTGTTCCCCTTTAAAAAAATAATGATGCTACATGCCTCATTTACCGTTACAAACGTTTTGAAAGCAATTTAAAGGGCACTTATGGTTTTTCTATCCGGATATCCGAATCCGGCCGCATAGCCCGGATAATGCGTTCGGATATCCGCATGAACGCGGGTATCTGAACGTTCGGATTCGGATATCTGATCTGGATATCTGGGGATCCGGATCCGGATCAATTCGGATTTTAAAAAGTACTATCCGAGCACCCCTGCTAACCTGTACTATGGCCCCTTTAGCTGCCTAACCTATACTGGGGCACCTATACTTGGCTAATCTATACTGGGGCACATATTCCTGGCTAAATTATACTGGGGCACCTTTAGCTGGCTAACTTATACTGAAGCACCTACACTTAACTAAACTATACTGGGGCACCTATACTTGGCTACCTATACTTTAGGCACCTATACTTGGATAACCTATACTTGGGGCACCCATACCAAGCTTCCAATACTGGGGGCACCTATAGTTGGCTAACCTATACTGGGGCACCTATACTTGGCTAACCTATATTGGGGGCACCTATAGCTGGCTAACCTATACTGGGGGCACCTATACTTGGCTACCTATACTGGGGCACCTATACTTGGCTAACCTATACTGGGGCACATATACCTTGCTAACCTATACTGGGGCACCCATAGTTGGCTAACCTATACTGGGGCACCTATGCTTGGTTAAACTATACTGGGGGCACCTATGCCTGGATACCTTACTGAGGTGGCTAAATGCATTGCAATTAGCATTCTGGGATCAATTTAGCCTAGAAACTGCCCTGAGAATTACAAAACAAATATAAGGTGGATCCACAGGCCTCATATGTAGAGCAATTCACATAGGGAGTCACAGACAATGGTAGAGGTCCATCAAACCTCCAAACAAATTTGCATAATATAACAGATCCAGTCCGAACTCGACCCTTGTAGTGGGAACAATTCTCCAAACTTTATCTTTTATACATAATGCAGTGATACAGCATACTGGTCCATCACAACGTTTCTGACAACACATCCTTAGTCAAGTGCTTAGCCATCTGGTGCACACTGTGCAACTACAGGTATATAGACAATGGTATCAAGAACACACCCACATCGGCAATTAGGGGGTGGGCAGCGGGCACATACTTGGCTTGCATATTAACCGTATTAACATATTAGAGGAGGACAAATAACTTACAAGAAGCATTTAAGACTAAAGTCTTCATTTAAGCCATTAGGTGTCTGCATCCCCAGCCTGTCCATCCACCAGGCCTCCTGCCTAAGTAAGGCATTTCTGTGGTCCCTGCCTTCCTGACACTTCCCTACCTCCAAAACCTGCCATCTCAACTAACTAATGCTATGACCACAATCTATAAAGTGCCATGCGGATATTACGGTACTTCCTTCTCTCATCTTTTTCCCCTGTCTTTCTAATTGACTCAGGGTTGCGTATGTTACTCTTATGCTCATTAAAGTTGGATAAAATTGTGACACATTCAATAAAAATGTATTTTCCTACTTTTTACGACCCATTCAGTTACCATATTTGCTTTTGTGCACAAGTAATATTGTCTGTTTAAAAATTACAAAAGACCAAAGTACAGTTTATCTGCTCTGAAAGCTGCCTCTGCATTTTACTGCATAGCTGCTATATTTATTTTATTTTTTATTTATTTAAGTATTTATATAGCACTGACATATTACTCAGTGGTGTACAGAGTATATTGTCTTGTCACTGAATGTGCCTCAGAGGGGCTCAATATCCCACGCAGGGACGGGGAGAAAATACAAACTCCTTGCAGATGTTGACCTGGCTGGGATTCAAACCGAAATACTCAAAATAAGGTTATTAGTACTTTTATTAGTACTTTTTTCAATATTTATATATTAAAATCTATCTAGTGATCACTTCCCAGCTCTTTCTGCTTCTCAGCTCAGTACAGCTCAAATTCGGCAGTTTGCTAATGTTTACTAAATGTATCTGACAAAGGAATGTAAACAAAAGATAAAGTTATCACCTCTTTTGATGTGGCCAGAAGCTTTCCACTGAAGCAAGAAGCTTTCCACTGAAGAACAAAGTGCTGTGTTCAACCATTTGAATGCTGTTTTGCTACACATTCTTTTTATGGTGGAAGGTTTTATGTTGTAAATACTATTTTAGAACAAAGAGCAAATGCTGAGCTCCATACCACTTTAAATCTTGTTTTAATCTCCTTTGTGGTCTGGCCAAAATCAGCCAGGCCACAGGGGCACTTGATCAGGTAAATCACGTCTTTGGAGTCACATGTAGCATCCAGCATAATATCTCAAAACAATGGGAGGAACTGATCTAGGATGATAAACATTGGGGCCCTTTATGATACCATTGCAATGTTGTGCTGGACCAGTATGCTGCATCATTGCATTATGGATAAAATATAGAGTGGGAGATTTATCAAAGCATTAACGACAGGTTTTTCTTCTTAATCTGTTCTAACCAGCAGGGAGAACAGTTCTGCATGATAATAAGAACCCTCTTAAATCCTAGGTAATAGTGGAAATTTAGCATGAATTTCTAGAGCTGCACTACAGTTAAGAAAAGCGCAAATCAATCCCTAAACTGGCGCAGATTAAGAAGTGCTTGATAGCAGTTCTACAGATGTAGAACTGCAGGCTAGACATGATTACAGAATGCGGTCTAGACATGATTTGTGATGTGCTCCTCCCCCCTGCTGAATTTCTTCTCCGAGCCTGCTGCTATCAATACAGCAGGTGTGTTGGTTACCTCAGCAATGGCAATTCTCTCACACACTGCACTGTCTGAGAGACCTTCCTAGCTCCTCCTATTTTACAGCTTTAGAAGGAATCTGCACTATCTAATGATTTCTTAAGATGCCTGAGACAGTTCTGCACGAATTTCTAAAAACCTACCAATGTTTTGTCTACGACGCTCTTGATAAATTTGTCCCAGAGTCTGGAGAATTGTTCTCACTACAAGGGTCGAGTCCAGACTAGATCTATTCTAAGTAGTAGTAGAAGCAGGGGCGGACCTAACAGGAAGCCACCTGAATTCAGGCGAAAACATTTAGGTGAGGTGGCGTTTGGACAAACAGTTTCGGCCATCTGGGGCCTGCCTTCTCTCTGCTTTCTTGCCCCCCTTCCGGGCACACACAGTGACCTTCTCATCCATACATCCCTGAATCCCCTTTCCTCAATCGACTAATGGCATTTTTTACCCTCCCCATTATAAGCAGGTGAGGTGTCCATATTTGCCTCTTATCGAGGCATGCAGGGCCAAATTTACCATAAGGCACTGTAGGCACAAGCCTACAGGCGACAGAATTTGGAAAGGCGTCTCTTCCCCTCCCTAAGCGTCTCCTTCCCTCCTCCAAGCAGAGTCCGGATGAGAGTGTAAATGAGAGGTTACTCACCCTGCTATCAGCATTCCACTGACAAGATCTCGCTTCAGTTAGGGGCACCTCTAGCTATTTAATACTGAGGTTCCTCTAACTACTTAATACTTGGGGGCATCTCTGGCTGCTTAATACCGAGATTACTTCTGGCTACCCAATACTAAGGGGCACCTGTAGTTACTAATGACGGGAAAGGGAAGTGTAACGATTGGTGTCAGCACACAGAGAGAATCTGATTATTGATGATCTGCAGAATCATCAACAATACAGATGTATACCTGATTATGGATGATCTGAAGAATCACCAATAATACAAGTATGACTAACCTCTGGACACCTAATGAAGTGTAAGTGTTTGGTGCAACTGTAGGCTATCTCCCGTGAGGAGGGAGACACAGATAATTTTGGCCAGAGACCACCTGAGGAGCAGGTGGCCCTCGACTGTGCAAGGACTATCTCCTAATAGAGGGAATAGAGATAATCTGGCAGCCAGTGATTCCCTGGTAAACTGGTAATTATTATTATTTATTGTATTTATAAAGCGCCAACATATTACGCAGCGCTGCACAATAGATAAATGGGTTAACATACAGGTAGAACATACGGAAACTCACAACAAAACAAGATCATGCAAATGATTTGATAACAATACAGTGTCATAGGTCAAGATAGAGACTGTTCGAGTCTACAAGAAGGGTGGTTGTGAGTAAGATTGCATAATCAAGATGGATACATTAGGGAGGATGGCCCTGCCAGAGGCTTACAATCTAAAGGGTGGGGTGGAGACAATAGGTGCGTCTTTTGAGAGGGGGTCTAACAGAACATATTATGATACTGGTGTAGGGGGGTATGCGAGCGTGAAGAGGTGAGTCTTGAGAGCTTGTTTGAAGGTATTAAAGGTGGGGGCGAGTCTGACGGCTGGTGGGAGAGAGTTCCAGAGAGTAGGGGCAGCCCTGGTGAAGTCCTGCAATCAGACTGTACTGCAGCCAGGGGACTCCTATGGGGTAGAGGCCACTGGCTGCACTGCTAGTAGGTCTCTCTGAGGAGCTAGAGTCCTTGCAGCTAACTGACACTTGGTGGAATAGTGTCACGGGTAGTACAGACAGACTGAACACTTGGAGGAAGTGACAGCCAGGAGGGTCGGGCAGGCCAGGTCGGCAACACACGAGCAGATAAGGTACAAAGACAGAAGGCTGATTCGGTAACCGGGTACAGGCAAGGTTTGGCAACTGGTAGACAGATAGGCAGAGGTACCGACTCAGAAAGCAAGAGAGAGGTCGACAGAGCAAATGGTCATAACAGATATAAAGCACAATCCTATTCTGAGGTGTGAGGTCCTTGGTCTCGACGCCCTGGAACTAGTCTAATGAATAACTCAGTATCCTATGCTTGGGTGTGAGGTCTTTGGTCTCAACACCCTGGAACTGGTCTAAAGTATAACACAGCAATGACACAGTAATCCTAAGCTTGGGTGTGAGGTCCTTGGTCTCAACACCCTGGAACTGGTCTAAAGTATAACACAGCAATGACACAGTAATCCTAAGCTTGGGTGTGAGGTCCTTGGTCTCAACACCCTGGAACTGGTCTAATGTATAACACAGTAATAACAAGAGAGTAATCTGGCTAAGTGTGAATTCCCAGGTCTAACACACTGTGGGATCTGACTGAGGTCTGAGTGCTCACACGTAGTATTCGCAACGGCAGACAACCAGCAACTGACAGGCAAGATGTATATATACTCCAGCGCTCCTCAGCGCCGCCCCCAGCCACTCAGCCAATCAGGAGTTCCGCTGGAATCAGCTGATCGTTCTGATCAGCTAATACCTCTCCTGCTGGCATAAAGGTCCTGCCTTCTAGCGCGTGCGCGCATAGCTCTCCATCTGTGTGCACTAGAAGGCCCAGGCAAACCAGACGCATGCTGCTGTGCAGAAACCGCTGGTCTGAACGCGGAGACAGCCGCCCCGCCGCCAGACCGCGCGGCGGCATCTCCACTATTCATTACAGGAAGTAAGGGAGAAGTGACAGCTGGAACAGCCAGCACACTTGGCAGTTTGGTGGGGGTTTGTAGGTTCATGGAGGGCGGAGTCTAAGATGCCAGGACATGTGTGCCTATAGGCTTTTGTGAGGTAAATCCCGGTCTGGAGACATGCTATGATAAAACCCCATCACCAGTGACAGATCACCATGGCCAGTCAAAGGGGATGCTTTGGCACGCAAGTAATCTGGCGGGGGGTACTGGTCTACAGACCGGCGGCCAATCACATGCATCTGCCCACTGCTTCTTTTTCTAACTGGTGCTGATGGTCTCGTGGAAGGGAGCACAGCACCATTGGCCCAATCACTGCACTCAAACAGTAGCAGTGACATCTGATAGGTCATCCTCCAAAGTTTGCTTCAGGAAGCAAGAAGTCTAGAACCGGCCCTGAGTAGAAGTAACATTTCCTAGTGACATCCGCGGGTTATGTTAAAAAAGGCTATTTATGTGTTGCCTTAGCAATCATACAACACATGTCACACATATCATACATACCAAGCTGATTGGCTTTAACGTGTCAGGTTATTCTCTGAAAGAACAGTGAAGCAAACATTCCATTGAAAATTAGGTTTCATGTTAGCGCCTCATCAAAATAAGAACAAAAAATGTCATCAGGTTTGAAATTTGAACATTAAATGCAAAAAATATGACAGCATCCCTGGGAACCGAATGTCCCGGCGTTGTTTGTGTGTGGTCACTGGCTTTGAAGTGTCGGGAAGGTGAGGCGCCCGGAGAGAGGAATGACTGAACGAGGCAGGAAAGTGACTAAAGAGCTGCAGTAATGATGGAAAATTCATGAACAAACCACAGTTGACACACAAAGTTAATTAGATTTGACCAGGCAGGAAGAGTTGCATATTAAATAAACCATTACATTTTCCATGGAGGTTTTTGTAGCCGGCCTCTCATTGCTCAAAGTCCATTAAAGACAATGTCATCTTCTGCGGGAATTTCTACAGTGGTGAGCTACTGCTCTGGGTGCTATGACATGGACACATAATGGCACGTAGGCCTATAGACGGCATGATAGGGATGTGCACATTAACCACCTTGCCGGTCCATTTCTCGCGGTAAGGGGGCGGCGCAGCACTTTTTTTTTATTTTTAAATCATGTAGCTAGCCTAGCGATAGCTACATGATAGCCGCTGAGCAGCGGCATCCCCCCAGCCACTTCGATCGCCTCAGAACGGGATTTCCTGCTGGGCTTCCCCAGTTGCCACGGCGACGGGGTGGGATGACGTCACTGACGTGAGAGGGAATCCCGATCCACCCCTCAGCGCTGCCTGGCACTAATTGGCCAGGCTGCACAGGGGTCTGGGGGGGGGGGCTCGGCGTGGCGGGTAGAGGCGAATCAGCAGGTAGCGGTGGCGATCGCGTACCACACGCAGCTAGCAAAGTGCTAGCAGCGTGTAGAAAAAAAAATTGCGAAGAGCAATCCTCCTGCGCGTGTTACCCCAAGCTCAGCTCGGGATAACCAGCAAGGAGGTAAAAGAGACTCTGAAGCGTCTTTAAAAATCAGGTTTTAGCTCTTATTTATATTAAGGATCTATGCCCGACCTAAAACACAGCTATCCCGAGGCTGAATGAGGGGTTTATCACCCTCTAATCCCCAGGGCAAAAATCCATGACTTTATTGGTCGTGGATTTTGCTGCCCAGGGAGGCAGAGCTTACCGCTGTAACTCTGCCTCCATTCGTGTCAATCCACCTGCAGATCTCCGCCTCTTCCCACCCCTCTCAGTGAAAGAAGACTGAGAGGGGCGGGGAGAGGCGGCCATCAGTGGGGATTGATGCAAGGAGAGGCAGAGCTACTGCAGAATGCTCCGCCTCCTCCAGGAAATGCTCCCCTGTTTTTGCCCTGGGGATTTGAGGGTGATAAAACCCTCTTTCAGCCACCGGATAGCAGCGTTTTAGGTCGGGCATGTGAGGAAACGCGGAAAAGCCGCCGCGTGTACTCAGAACGGTGCGGCTGATTCCGCGTCCAACGCGGCGGTTTGCACGCATAGGCCTACATCCAGTAAGATGGCCGAACGCGGAGGAACCACCGCATGCCGTGATACCGAGATTAGGGACTTGTATGATTATTCTGTTATTCTTCAGACTAGTTCCAGGGTGTTGATGATCACAGAGCTCACACCGAGACTAGGCATTGTATATTATCTGTTATGACCTTCTGCTTTCCTGACCATTCCTCTGCTTTCTGATTTGGTACTAGTGTTGGGCGAACAGTGTTCGCCACTGTTCGGGTTCTGCAGAACATCACCCTGTTCGGGTGATGTTCGAGTTCGGCCGAACACCTGATGGTGTTCGGCCAAACCGTTCGGCCACATGGCCGAACTAAGAGCGCATGGCCGAACATTCCACGAACGTTCGGCTAGCGCTGTGATTGGCCGAACGGGTCACGTGGTTCGGACCCGAACGCGCTCTGATTGGCCGAACGGTCACATGGTTCGGGTAAATAAATACCCGAACCACGTCATATCTCCGCCATTTGTCTGTGGGTTTAGCTTTGGGTAGGCAGGCAGGGTAGTTCGCTCTCCAGCCACGCTAGCCAGGGTCCCCCCCAGTCATTGTGTGTCGCTGCTGGGAACAGTAGTACACCGCTCGCTCAGCCACACTATATATAGCATTGGTTACTGCCACTGTGTACCTCGCTCAGCCACACTATATATAGCATTGTGTTTACTGCCACTCTGTGTACACGGCTCAGCCAGACTATATAGCATTGTGTGTACTGCCACTGTGTACCTCGCTCAGCCACGCTATATATAGCATTGTGTTTACTGCCACTCTGTGTACACCGCTCAGCCAGACTATATAGCATTGTGTGTACTGCCACTCTGTGTACACCGCTCAGCCACACTATATAGCATTGTTTACTGCCACTCTGTGTACACCGCTCAGCCAGACTATATAGCATTGTGTGTACTGCCACTCTGTGTACACCGCTCAGCCAGACTATATAGCATTGTTTACTGCCACTCTGTGTACACCGCTCAGCCAGACTATATAGCATTGTTTACTGCCACTCTGTGTACACCGCTCAGCCAGACTATATAGCATTGTGTGTACTGCCACTCTGTGTACACCGCTCAGCCAGACTATATAGCATTGTTTACTGCCACTCTGTGTACAACGCTCAGTCACACTATATAGCATTGTTTACTGCCACTCTGTGTACACCGCTCAGCCAGACTATATAGCATTGTGTCTACTGCCACTCTGTGTACACCGCTCAGCCAGACTATATAGCATTGTTTTTTTGAAAGAATATATTTATTGAGTTTTGCATTTTAAAACATTAACAACAATAGTGTCAGATAACAGACTGACACTACAACACTCAAACAGTCTTGTCTATTATAAATACAATGCATCAATTGGAGGGGTTTCTGAATACAATGAATATCAAGTAGAGTATGCAAAATTATGAAGTTCAAATCAGAAAACCAGATTTGGAAAGGCAGAACATGGCAACTGATTTATACAGCTCAGAGTTTTATGGTTCTGACTCGGTTATCGCCCCCCTCAGAGAAACTCAAGGTTGCTAAGGACCCATTGTCCGCAGTGTTCAGTCATCAAACTTAAGTTTGAAGCGCGAGATCCAACCAGACCAAACCTTCCGGAATTTTTTGGGGCATTTACGCTTAATATATACTTTCTGAAGTAGTACCAGCTCTTTATGCACATAGGCCACCCAGTCCTTCTTCTTAGGGCCTATAGGTTGTTTCCATTTAATGGCTATTAATTTCCTAGCATAGGAGATGAGAGATCTGAAAGCTAGCATTTTGGGTGCTGATAACAGATCGTCTGGAATATTCCCCAGCAATATTTGTTCTGGAGCTAGCTCGATTACAACCCCTAGTACCTGTTGTAGCTCTGCATGGATCTGGTGCCAGTAGGAAAAGACATGTGGGCAGAGCCAGACCATGTGAAAGAAATCGGCGTTAGGTTGCTGGCATCTGCCACATCTCCCCTCAGCAGCGGGATCAATTTTTTGCAGTCTCTTTGGAGTAAGATAGCTTCTATGCAGAAATTTTAAGGCAACTAGCCTATCGCGTGCTGCAACATTGGTGGTAACGAAGTAACTCAGTATCGAGGACCAGGCCTCTGGGGTTAAACCTGGGATATCTGCTTGCCATGCCAAGAAGACTTTGTTCATTTTTGGTTGTCCTTTTGCAGGAAGTGTCTTATATAGGACAGAAACGACATGCTCTACATCTTTTTTAATTATTTCTCCCTCGGTGGCATGCGACCGGACCAGTACTGGACTGTTCCCTGATAGGAATTGCGCCTATATAGCATTGTTTACTGCCACTCTGTGTACAACGCTCAGCCACACTATATAGCATTGTTTACTGCCACTCTGTGTACACCGCTCAGCCAGACTATATAGCATTGTTTACTGCCACTCTGTGTACACGGCTCAGCCACACTATATAGCATTGTTTACTGTCACTCTGTGTACACCGCTCAGCCAGACTATATAGCATTGTTTACTGCCACTCTGTGTACACCGCTCAGCCAGACTATATAGCAATGTGTGTACTGCCACTCTGTGTACACCGCTCAGCCAGACTATATAGCATTGTTTACTGCCACTCTATGTACAACGCTCAGCCACACTATATAGCATTGTTTACTGCCACTCTGTGTACACCGCTCAGCCAGACTATATAGCATTGTGTGTACTGCCACTCTGTGTACACCGCTCAGCCAGACTATATAGCATTGTTTACTGCCACTCTGTGTACACCGCTCAGCCAGACTATATAGCATTGTTTACTGCCACTCTGTGTACACCGCTCAGCCAGACTATATAGCATTGTGTGTACTGCCACTCTGTGTACACCGCTCAGCCAGACTATATAGCATTGTTTACTGCCACTCTGTGCACACCGCTCAGCCAGACTATATAGCATTGTTTACTGCCACTCTGTGTACACCGCTCAGCCAGACTATATAGCATTGTGTGTACTGCCACTCTGTGTACACCGCTCAGCCAGACTATATAGCATTGTTTACTGCCACTCTGTGTACAACGCTCAGCCACACTATATAGCATTGTTTACTGCCACTCTGTGTACACGGCTCAGCCAGACTATATAGCATTGTTTACTGCCACTCTGTGTACACGGCTCAGCCACACTATATAGCATTGTTTACTGTCACTCTGTGTACACCGCTCAGCCAGACTATATAGCAGTGTGTGTACTGCCACTCTGTGTACACCGCTCAGCCAGACTATATAGCATTGCGTACTCTGCCAGTCAGTGTGTATATTGCTGGGATCAGTAATACTCCACTCACCGCCAACCACTATATGAGCTCACCATGAGTTCCTCAGAGACCTCCGCTGTGAGCAGCACTCCCAACAACAGCAACAGCCAACGCCCCACGCAAGCTATAACATCCACCCCAGCAGCCAGTCGTCCCATTGCTTTCATCACTGTTTGGCGAAGGTAACCTTGGGCCAGACTAAGATTCACGTGGAGGGAGTACCAGTTCAGTATTCAGAATTCTCAAGCGTGTTTTGTCCTAGATCAGCCGATAAACTTCCTCCACATCGCCCTTTCGATTGTCCCATCGATCTCCGGTCTGGTTGTATGCCCCCTAGAGGTCACCTCTACAATTTATCTGGGCCGGAAAAATTGGCCATGCAGGAGTATATCCGCGAGAACTTAGCTAAGGGGTTCATTCACCCTTCCCGGTCACCTGCAGGAGCAGGTTTCTTTTTTGTTAAGAAAAAAGACGGAGGCCTTCGGCCGTGCATTGATTACCGGGGCCTGAATAAAATCACAGTAAAAAAATCGCTATCCATTGCCTTTGATAGACGATTTATTTACTCAGGTCACCAATGCTAAGATTTTCTCAAAATTGGATTTGCGGGGTGCATACAACCTGGTACGGATCAGAGAGGGCGATGAGTGGAAGACGGCCTTTAACACACCCGATGGGCATTACGAGTACCTGGTGATGCCCTTCGGGTTGTGTAACGCCCCGGCCATCTTTCAGGAACTCATCAATGAGGTGTTCAGGGAGGTTTTAGGTAAATTTGTCCTGGTATATCTAGATGATATACTAATCTTCTCAGCTAACCTCACAGAGCACAGGGCCCATGTCAGATTTGTGTTGCACAAGCTAAGACAAAACATGCTTTATGCTAAGTTGGAGAAACCACTGGGCCCCCGAAGCTTTGGCTGCTTTCTCCACTCTGAAAGAGCTGTTTTGTTCTGCACCCATCTTGAGACACGTCGACACATCCTATCCCTTTATTGTAGAGGTGGATGCCTCAGAGGTTGGGGTAGGGGCTGTGCTCTCTCAACGATCTGGGTTGCAGGGAAGATTACACCCGTGTGCCTATTTTTCTCGTAGGTTTTCACCAGCGGAGAAAAACTACGATATAGGCAACAGGGAGCTCCTAGCCATTAAATTGGCCTTTGAAGAATGTCGTCATTGGCTAGAAGGAGCAGAACATACGATTACAGTTTACACTGATCACAAAAATTTGGAATACATTGAGGGGGCTAAGAGATTGAGTCCCCGTCAGGCTCGATGGTAACTATTTTTCTCGAGATTCAGATTTGTAATTACGTATACTCCGGGTAGTAAAAACATTAAAGCAGATGCTTTGTCCAGATGCTTTGAGCCAGAGACAGCGCAGCCCTCAGACCCAGAGACTATTATCCCACAGAAAGTGGTATTGGCAGCCACAGAGACCTGGAAGAACTGGATGGAGACTTTAAGTCCCTTCCAGCAGGATGTTCCTGAGGGAAAACCTGAAGGGGTCATGTTTGTACCATTGCCGTTTCGTCTCCAGATATTGCAGATGTTCCACTCCCACAAAAATGTTGGACACCCTGGGGCCTCCAGAACACAGGACCTTGTTGCTAGGTGTGCTTGGTGGCCTTCATTGGCAACTGACTGCAAGGAGTATGTGAGAGAATGTGTAGTGTGTGCGAAAAGCAAACCCTCCCGTCTGGCACCTGTGGGAACATTGCAGCCTTTGCCCACCCCGAGTGAACCATGGACCCACTTATCCATGGATTTTGTGGGTGAGCTCCCGAGGTCTGAAGGCATGTCGGTCATTTGGGTGGTAGTCGACAGATTCAGCAAAATGGCCCATTTCGTGCCCTTGAAAGGACTTCCCTCGGCCCAGGAATTGGCCGATCTTTTCATCATGCACATTTTCCGGCTACACGGCATCCCGGAAAATGTAGTGTCTGATCGGGGAGTCCAATTTGTCTCTAAATTTTGGAGGGCATTTTGTCATCAATTGGGCATGGAACTGTCATTTTCATCGGGCTACCACCCACAGACAAATGGTCAGACCGAGAGAATTAATCAGTCACTGGAACAATTTCTCAGGTGTTATGTTGCGGATGCGCAAAATGATTGGGTCAAGTTCTTGCCATTTGCAGAATTTGCACACAATAATTTAAAGAGCTCTTCCTCTGGATTCTCTCCATTTCAGGTGGTAAGTGCCTAAGTTCTCCCCACTGCCAGTAGCTTCCACTCCGTTTCCAGCTTTGGAGGCTTGGCAAGAGTCATTTAAGAACATTTGGGGGAACGTGAAAAAGAATTTAGAGAAGGCCTTTCAGAGTCAGAAAGGTCAAGCTGACAAGAAACGTTCCATTGAGTGGAAGTTCCACCCAGGAGACTTGGTCTGGGTGTCCACTCGTCATTTGAATTTAAAACAGCCTTCGCCCAAGTTAGGACCCAGATTTGTGGGCCCTTTCCCAGTAACCAGGAAAATCAACAATGTTACTTATGCCATTGATCTTCCTGCCAGCATGCGTGGTGTAAGATCGTTCCATGTATCCCTGCTTAAGCCAGCAGTGCATGTAGGTTCCACTCCTCCCCCCCCCCCCCCCCCCCCCTGTGATGGTGGATGATCAACCTGAGTATGAAGTGGAAAAGATTTTAGATTCATGCATTGTACAGAACTCAGTACAGTATTTGGTTCACTGGAAGGGTTATGGTATTGAGGAAAGAACATGGGTACCTGATTGCTGCATGCATGCGGATGAATTAAAGAAGGAATTCCACGCCCTACATCCTGAGAAACCGGGTAGGAGCTGTCCGGAGTCCACTCCTCAGGAGGGGAGTACTGTGAGGAAACGCGGAAAAGCCGCCGCGTGTACTCAGAACGGGGCGGCTGATTCCGCGTCCAACGCGGCGGTTTGCATGCATAGGCCTACATCCAGTAAGATGGCCGAACGCGGAGGAACCGCCGCATGCCGTGATAGCGGTGCGGCGGATTCCGCGTCCAGCACGGCAGGTGATTTGCAACACATGTCTGGTGTGGCTGGGACTGATAGTCCACACAGGTTCAGAAAGACGCGCGCGCAGAGAGGCAGAACTTTTATGACAGCCAGAAGGGAGTCAGCTGACCAAGCCGGTCAGCTGACGATTCAACCAGTTCCCATTGGTCCAGCACTTAGGGGAGGCGCTGGAGAGCGCTTTACTATATATACTGGGTGCTGGTCATTCTCTGGTTGTCTGCCGTTGCGATCGCTACGTGGAAGCACTCAGACCTTTTGTCAGATTCTGTGTTATATCTCTGTTATACGTCAGACTAGTTCCAGGGTGTTGATGATCACGGACCTCACACCCAGATTAGGGACTTGTGTTATATCTCTGTTATACTTCAGACTAGTTCCAGGGTGTTGATGATCCAGGAGCTCACACCCAGATTAGGGACTTGTGTTACCAACTTGTTATACGTCAGACTAGTTCCAGGGTGTTGATGATCACAGACCTCACACCCAGATTAGGGACTTGTATGATCATTCTGTTATTCTTCAGACTAGTTCCAGGGTGTTGATGATCACGGAGCTCACACCGAGACTAGGCATTGTATATTATCTGTTATGACCTTCTGCTTTCCTGACCATTCCTCTGCTTTCTGATTCGGTACCACGCATATCTGATATCACGTTGCCAAACCCTGCCTGTCTTGGATACCGAATCAGCCTTCTGTCTTTGTACCTTATCTGTCTGTCTGTTGCCGACCTGGCTTGTCCGACCTCGAGAACTATCTCTTCTGTTTAGGGATAGTTCACAGATCTGTCAGTGACACCCCACCCTTGGTGTCACTCACACTCTGGTCCTTCCTTCACTCAGCCTGACTCCCCCCCTTTGGGAGCCTCAGGTCGAGGAAGGAGCCTGTCCTTCAGGCAGTATCCCATACTGCCTTGTATCCCCTTTACGGGGACCCTCCTCAAAGTATTACTGTTGCATCAAACACTCATATTACTCAGGTGTCCGGAGGTTAGAGATATATCTGATTATCGGTGATACTGCAGATCATCAATAATCGGGTATATATCTGTATTCTCGGTGATACTGCAGATCACGGTAATCAGATCCTCTCTGTGTTACACCGATCGTTACAGAGCACAGATCCTTAACATAAATAAGAGCTTCAGAGCCTCTTTAAATACAGTTATAACATTGGTAGAAGGTTGCGGAGAATTAAAGCACACCTGAAGTGAGAGGGATATGGAGGCTGCCAAATGTATTTCCTTTTAACAGTACCAGTTGCCTGACATCCTTCTGATAACTTTAGCTGCAGAAGTGTCTGAATCACACACCTGAAACAAGCATGTGGCTAATCCAGTCAGGCCTCAGTCAGAAACATCTGCATGCTTGTTCAGGGTTCAAGTAATAAAGGCAAGTGGATCAGTAGAGCAGCCAGGCAATTTGTTTTGTTTAAAAGGAAATACATATGTTGGCCTCCATATCACTCTCACTTCAGGTGTGCTTTCTTTCTCCGCAAGCTGCTTCCAATGCTATCACTGTGTTTAAAGGCAATCTGAAGTGAAAATAACTTGATATTATGAATTGTATGTGTAGTACAACTAATAAATAGAACATCAGTAGTGAAGATATGAGTATCACATTGTTTCCAGTACAGCAAGAGTTATCTATGCAAAAGGGCTTCTCTGAGCTCTCCAACTAATTTAGTTGGCTACAGTGTTATTTTCTGAAGCACTAAAACATCAAAGAAACAGTGAAAGACAACTTCAGATAAGATTTTACTGCAGGAAAGTTCAAAGGATTGTTAGCTCTGCTCGGTTTCACAGTTTAAAATGAGGTTAGTGGAGAGAGAGAGAGCACAGTAAGAAAATGTGCCCTAATTGCATTTGATTTCTGCTGAACTGTGCCCTAAATGCGCTGCTGCCGCCCTGCCTGGGAAAATAAGCGGTTGGCTTTACCGCTGAGAAGCGCTTTTAAACTTGTATTCTTGTGAGTATAACATTAAATTTTGCAATAAAAACCAACACAGGTAATGCACTATTGTGCGCTCCATTTCTTTTATAGATAATGCTGAGTGTAGTTTGTAAGCTTCAAATATGACAGAATAATGCAATGTTATTAAAAAAAAAAAAAAAAAAGGCTAACATATTTTTCGGAATATAAGTCGCATTTTTTCTCACCCAAAATTTTTTGGGGAAAGCGGGCGAGTCTTATATTCCAAATATATGGAATAACTTATGCAGAGTGTGCAGGTAAGCGATATTACCTGCTCCTGCCGGCGCAATGCTCTCCACTGCTGCATTTTCCAAGGTCCTGGCCGTCCACTCCTCTGGCTGCGGGTGGTCCTGCTGCTGTGATGTCCTGGTCACCCTTCCCTCTGGCTGTGGGTGGTCCTCCTGCCGCGATGTCCTGGCCGTCCTCCCCTCTGGCTGCGGGTGGTCCTTCTGCCGCAATGTCCTGGCCGTCCACTCCTCTGGCTGTGGGTGGTCCTGCTGCTGTGATGTCCTGGTCACCCTTCCCTCTGGCTGTGGTTGGTCCTCCTGCCGCGATGTCCTGGCCATTCTCCCCTCTGGCTGCGGGTGGTCCTTCTGCCGCAATGTCCTGGCCGTACACTCCTCTGGCTGCGGGTGGTCCTGCTGCTGTGATGTCCTGGTCACCCTTCCCCCTGGCTGTGGGTGGTCCTCCTGCCGCGATGTCCTGGCCATCCTCCCCTCTGGCTGCGGGTGGTCCTTCTGCCGCAATGTCCTGGCCGTCCTCCCCTCTGGCTGCAGGTGGTCCTCCTGCTGTGATGTCCTGGTCATCCTCCCCTCTAGCTGCGGGTGGTCCTCCTGCCGCGATGTCCTGGCCCATGGGCATCCGCACGTATGGCAAATTGGGACGGCTGCCTCCCCCTGGCCGCCCGCTGCCCCCACCCCTGGCCGCCCCTGGCCAAATTAGTGAGGGCACCCACCCGACTCAGCGCAGTGAAGGAGGAGCAAGCAGGTATAGCAGTGGAGAAGGGGGGACATCCCCCCCTTCCCTCACCTTGGGGCTCCCCCTTACTAGCTCCCCCCCCCCCGCCTCCATAATGCAGCAGCACAGCAAAACACTTCCTCTATTTCCTGCTCGCGAGGTAGGCTCTGTGCGCAGCTGGTCTGGTCAGTGACGTCAGACCAGCGACGCACAGATCTCCCTAGCGTAGGGGAATAGTGGAAGTGTTCCGCTCTACTGCCGCCTGCCAACCGTTGCATTATGGAGGGCTGGCGAGGAAGGGTGATCCCCAAGGTGAGGAAAGGGGGGAGACCTCCTTTCTTCCCCGCCACCATCACAACTGGGGGGGTCCCTGTCACTAGCTGAACTGGGGGGTCCCTGTCACTACCTGAACTGGTGGGCTCCTGTCACTAGCTGAACTAGGGGGTCCCTGTCACTACCTGAAATGGGGGGGCCCCTGTTACTACATGAACTGGTGGGCGCCTGTCACTACCTGAACTGGGGGGTCCCTGTCACTAGCTGAACTGTGGGGTCCCTGTCACTACCTGAACTGTCACTACCTGAACTGGTGGGCTCCTGTCACTACCTGAACTGGGGGGGTCCCTGTTACTAGTTGAATTGGTGGGCTCCTGTCACTAACTGAACTGGTGGGCTCCTGGCACTACCTAAACTGTGGGGTCCCTTTTACTACCTGAACTGGGGTGGGCGGCTCCTGTCACTACCTGAACTGTGGGGTCCCTGTCACTTCCTGAACTGGGGGGCCTGTCGCTTTCTAAACTGGAGGGCACCTGGCGCTACCTAAACTAGGAGGCACCTGTCACTACCTAAACTGGGGGGCCCTGTCACTACCTAAACTGGGGGCCCTGTCGCTACCTAAACTAGAGTAATCATCAAAGGTCCGCACCATCCAATATTCAAGTTTCTTTATTTATAGCTCTTGTAAAAAAGACATGAGTAAAAACAGGTCTGCATGATGATGACGCACAGGCGTTTCGATCCTTCTTTCTCAAATCATTGCAGCATCTGACAATTCATTACACACTACACACATCTTATATAGGTCTCGAGAGGACCTGATGGAAGACTTACATATGCATGAGTGAGATCTGCCAATCATAGACTGTAAACAATATCCTTAAGTTCTCACAAACAACTCATTATACATAATTAAAAACCCAATTTCCAACATCAATTCACATTTTAAACATTTAAAAACACTCTACAATGTCTCATTTATTGTTTCTAGCTCCACGGGAGGAGATTACCATATTGTGGGACACCCAACCAATCACCAGGACGCCTACAACGTCCGCCTGAAAAACCACGCGAATACGCAATAAAAATACGCATGAAAAAAGCGACAACGTCCGCATAAAGACTTCTACGCATCACATCCGTTTGAGCTACCTAAACTAGAGGGCACCTGGCGCTACCTAAACTAGGAGGCACCTGTCACTACCTAAACGATCCAGGCCAGCCAGCCCAGCATCACCACCAGCCAAGCCAGCCCAGCATCACCACCAGCCAGGCCAGCCCAGCATCACCACCAGCCAGGCCAGCCCAGCATCACCACCAGCCAGGCCAGCCCAGCATCACCGCCAACCAGGCCAGCCCAGTATCACCGCCAGCCAGGCCAGCCCAGCATCACCGCCAGCCAGGCCAGCCCAGCATCACTGCCAGGCCTTTCGGCACACACATCATCCCCAAGCCAGCCAAAAACAGTATTGCCAGGCCAGCCAGGCACAGCAGCCAGTAAAGGAGAATTCAGAAGCCAGGTGAGAGGTGTCTACCATATTAAGGGGGCATTCTGCCTATTTATGTGATATGCTGTCTATTTATGTGCCTCATGACTGCTGAATTTGTCTTGTTGGGGGCCTCATGATTGCTGAATTTGTCTTGTTTGGGCCTCATGGTTGCTGAATTTGTCTTGTTGGGGGCCTCATGATTGCTGAATTTGTCTTGTTGGGTGCCTCATGATTGCTGAGTTGGTCTTGTTGGGGGCCTCATGATTGCAGAATTTGTCTTGATGGGGGGCCTCATGATTGCTGAATTTGTCTTGTTGGGGGTCACATGATTGCTAACTGCGAGACTATGGAAAAATCTGAATCATCGTCATATGAGACAATAGCATTAAACCTATTTTTTCAGCTTTTTAAATCAGAAAATGAAACTGGGAGGTTCTAAAAAATAAATACCTTTTTGAAGAGTAGGATGGATGAAACTGTTTATCTTCACAGTTTATTTTCAACTTGGATTTTCCATAATGTATGAGTTAAAATGTTTGTATTTAGTTTTAATTGCTGTTGGCACTTTGCGAAAGATAAGTGACTTTGGAGTTGCAGTTTGGGCACTTGACCTCCAAAAGGTTCGCCACCACTGTCCTAATCTAATGTCCCACCATTGGTAAATTCATGTAAACTTGTCTCCACCCGCGACCACACCCACATTCTGGTCCATGACCACACCCATTTTTCGCTGCGGCGCGCATGACGTAGCCCCATTTTTTGGCACGCAACATACCCCCAATTTTTCTACTTCTTCCCCCGCCTTTTTGCCCCCCCCGAAAAGTTTTCTGCGGACGCCCATGTCCTGCCCGTCCTCTCCTCTGGCTGCGGGTGGTCCTCCTGCTGCAATGTCCTGGCCGTCCTCCCTTCTGGCTGCGGGTGGTCCTCCTGCCGCGATGTCCTGGCCGTCTTCTCCTCTGGCTGTGGGTGGTCGTCCTGCCGCGATGTCCTGGCTGTCCTCCTCTCTGGCTGCAGGTGGTCCTCCTGCCGCAATGTCCTGGCCGTCCTCCCGTCTGGCTGCGGGTGGTCCTCTAGCCGCGATGTCCTGGCCGTCCTCCCCTCTGGCTGCGGGTGGTCCTCCTGCCGCAATGCCCTGGCCGTCCTCCCCTCTGGTTGCGGGTGGTCCTCCTGCCGTGATGTCCTGGCCGTCCTCCCCTCTGGCTGTGGGCGGTCCTCCTGCCGTGATGTCCTGGCCGTCCTCCCCCTGGTACCGGGTGGTCCTCCTGCCGTGATGTCCTGGCCATCCTCCTCTCTGGCTGCAGGTGGTCCTCCTGCCGTAATGTCCTGTCCGTCCTCCCCTCTGGTTGCGGGTGGTCCTCCTGCCGTGATGTCCTGGCCGTCTTCCCCTCTGGCTGCGGGCGGTCCTCCTGCCGTGATGTCCTGGCCGTCCTCCCCTCTGGTTGCGGGTGGTCCTCCTGCCGTGATATCCTGGCCGTCCTCCCCTCTGGCTGCGGGTGGTCCTCCTGCTGTGATGTCCTGGCCGTCCTCCCCTCTGGCTGTGGGTGGTCCTCCTGCCGCAATATCTTGGCTGTCCTCCCCTCTGGCTGCGGGTGGTCCTCCTCCCGTGATGTCCTGGCCATCCTCCCCTCTGGCTGCGGGTGGTCCTCCTGCCGTGATGTCCTGGCCATCCTCCCTCTGGTTGTGCGTGGTCCTCCTGCCGATATCCAGTCGGCAGTTCCCATTCATTGATCTAGGTCCCCGTGTTAATGAGATGCCTGCGGTCTTTTGGAAACACTGAAAGTTACCCTTACACTCATTACTTCCTGTTACGCGCAGGAAGCTTATGAGTGAGGACATCTTGAGGCCAAATAGTAAAATTACACCTACATACATTTATTTTAATAAAGAGACCTACACAGTATTTAAAATTAACTCTTTCCCTACCACACTCTCCCATAAATACCCCAATAAAACTTATGCTGAAAAAAAAATTACAATAAAAAAAACATAAATAGTTATCTTAGGAACTGAACTTTTTTGTCATGTATGTTAAGAAGGTATATTACTGTTATGTTTTAAATTATGGACTTGTAAATAGCAATGGAAGCTGAAAAATGCACCATTATTTCCAAATAAAATATCGGTGCCATACATTATGATAGGGACATAATTTAAATGGTGTAATAACCGGGTCAAATGGGCAAATAAAATACGTGGGTTTTAATTACGGTAGCATGTATTATTTTAAAACTATAATGGCAGAAAACTGAGAAATAATGATTTTTTTTCAATTTTGTTCTTAATATTCCTATTAAAATTTATTTAGAATAGAATAATTCTTAGCAAAATATACCATGTAAAGAAAGTGTAATTAGTGGCGGAAAAAATAAGATATAGATCATCTAGATGTGATGAGCAGTGATAAAGTTATTAGTGAATTAATGAGTGCTGAAATGTGAAAATTGCTCAGATGCATAAGGTGAAAATACACTGAAGGCTGAAGTGGTTAAGCGTAAGGCTACATTCACAATGCAATGCACTACCTATGCGCTGTTCACAGTGCAGCGGGAATAATGGAATATGGCATCATAACACACTGCATGTAGTGTGTTACCGTAAAATGTATGGGTTAACAGTAACAGTGAAGCGTACTTTCATTAACTGTATGCTTCACTGCATGCAACGCAATGCACGGATGATGTGGGGCAACGCTTACCTATTGCGCTGCATTCCTGCTGTTACAAGGAACACAATGCCCACTGTGAACTTAGCCTAGTGAAGCATTTAAACATATAATTGTTGGAACCCAAACATACTAAAGGGTAGTTTTGTTTTTGAATAACTTTCAAACAAGGCCAGTTGTTTCGTTAAGAAATACATTTTTGTTATTGAGAAAAGCCTACAGGCCCATTTTAGCACTATAACCTAATTAAGCCTTTCAGTTTAGTCAATAAATCAGCAAGTTACTAACCTCTAACCTTGTGAAAATGTCAGAATCTTAACATAGAGCACCCTCTAGTGACCAGAAAAAAATACCTTTCACGATGATGAATCAAACACGCCATAAGGGGGGATAGAAATGTTTTGTAGGATGAGGTATTTTACCAAGAAAGTACTTTACAACTAGGAAATGGCTGAAATTCAGTTTTTTGGAATCACATGAATCTCCGTTTGACAAACATGAATAAACATCATTATCACGGTACCTTCGAGTTTATCATCCCTAGTCATTCAAATGTGAGTGGAGTCCTGAGTATTACTATTATGAAATACCTATGATTTCCTCCTCTCCCTCCACCACCCCCTCTATCACCCACCCCCATACAGAATACCACTTGAGTACAGGTTACCATTGCAAAAAATAAATACATTTTTGTGTTTATGCCATGCATGTAATGTAATGTGTGTTGCGCACATAGCGCAACCCATGTTATGTATACAGCATGCACATTTGTTATTATTATTTAGTATTTATATAGCCTGGTATCAATCAATTTTAGGGGGAAGCCAACTATCTGTATGCTTTTGGGATATGGGAGGAAACTGAAGTGCCTGGAGGAAACCCTCAAAGACACAGGGAGGACACACAGACTCCATACAAATAGTGCCCTGGCTGGTATATAAATTAGGGACCAACTGCTGCAATATTGCTCGTAATAATGTAACGCATGTAACATTATTTGTGTAATGCGCAATATACTAGCAACATCTGCATTGCATACAAGGGGTCTCCATTCAGTCAGTGGCACCTCTACCTACTTAATACTGAGGCTCTTCTAGCTACCTAATACTTGGGGGCACCTCTAGTTACTTAATACTGAGGATGTCTTTGACTACCTAATACAAAGGGGCACCTGTAGCTACCTATGACGGGCAAGGGAAGTAAGGGAGAAGTGACAGCTGGGACAGCCAGCACAGGGTTTGCAGGTTCATGGAGGGCAAAGTCTAAGGTGCCAGGACATCTGTGCCTATAGGCTCCTGTGAGGTAAATCCGGGCCGGGCCACTAGGCAAAGTATGCTGTGGCACCCATTCCATGTGCAGCCCCCTATTCCAGGTGTAACATGTGCATCATGTACTGCAGCCTGTAACGATCGGTGTAACACAGAGAGAATCTGATTACCGGTGATCTGGAGTATCACCGAGAATACAGATATATACCCGATTATAGATGATCTGCAGTATCACCGATAATCAGATATATCTCTAACCTCTGGACACCTGAGTAATAACTGAGTGTTTGGTGTAACAGTAATACTTTGAGGAAATCACCCGTACAGAGGGTGCAAGGCAGTATGAGGTACTGCCTAAAGAACAGATTCCTTCCAATGGCCTGAGGCTCCCCAAGAAGCGGAGCCAGGCTGAGAGTGGGAAGGACCAGAGTGTGAGTGACACCAGGGGTGAAGTGTCACTGACAGGTCTGTGAACTATCTCCCAACAGGGGAAATAGTTCTCGAGGTCAGACAGGCCAGGTCGGCAACAGACAGACAGATCAGGTACAAAGACAGGAGACAGAATCGGAATCCAAGGACAAGCAGAGTTTGGCAACAGAGTATCAGATATAGCGAAGTACCAATTCAGAGATCAAGAGAGTGGTCAGGAAAACAGGAAGTCATAACAGATAATAACAATGCCTATTCTTTAGGTGTGAGCTCCGTGATCATCAACACCCTGGAACTAGTCTGATATATAACAGAGTGGTAATACAGTTCCCTAGTCTTGGGTGTGAGTTCCTTGATCATCAACACCCTGGAACTAGTCTGAAATATAACAGGATAGTAATACAGTTCCCTAGTCTTGGGTGTGAGTTCCTTGATCGTCAACACCCTGGAACTAGTCTGAAGTATAACAGAATGATAATACAGTTCCCTAATCTTGGGTGTGAGTTCCTTGATCATCAACACCCTGGAACTAGTCTGAAGGATAACAGAGAATAACGACACAGATTAGCAAAAGGTCTGAGTGCTACCACGTAGTGATCGCAACGGCAGACACCAGAGAAATGACCAGCATCCAGTATATATACCCTAGCGCTCTCCAGCGCCTCCCCTAAGTGCTGGACCAATGGGAAGAGGTAAAATTGTCAGCTGACCAGCTTGGGAAGCTGACACCTTTCTGGCTGTCATAAAAGCTCTGCCTCTCAACGCACGCGAGCGTCGTTCTGAAACTGTGTGGACTATCAGTCCCAGCCACACCAGATCTGTTTTGCAATGTATCCGCTGTGCCGGACGCGGAACCAGCCGCACCGCTATCCGAGCACGCAGCAGTTTCTCCGCGTTCCGCCATGTGGACAGATGTAGGCCTAAGCGTGTAAGCCGCCGCATCGGACGCGGAATCCGCCATGTTGGACGCGGAATCAGCCACCTTATCCTGAGCACTCGCGGCGGCTTTTCCGCGTTTTCTCACACAGCCCCTCTCTTTTTCATGCACAGCTCTCTTGGGCATCAACTCCCCTTTACATGTGTTACTCCCCATTTGCAGCCTTCTCTTTCATATGCAGCTACCACTTTTTCATGTCCAGGTACTCCCTTGAGTTGCAGCCACCCATTGTGGCCTTTCCAAAAATCCGGCCCTGGGGATCCGGGGCTGCCGTTCACATGGTAGAATCGCAACGAGCCATCCAGCGTGTGTACAAGGCTTCATGGCTGAAATGAAAAATAAATAAAGTGAGATAATTAATTAGATAACTTTTGTGAATCAACTGGACATGAAATATATCTGCATTTCTTTGCTTTTCTTTATTTTGTTTAAGTTTTTTATGGTCGTTTTTTTTTTTTTTTAAACTATAGTACTTACGTCTTTTTAAGCCTGTGTTCCCATATTCCTGAAATACTTTAATCAGTTTGTCATGAGCCTCTTGAGCCACATCCTTGATCTGATCACCGAGTAAAGCCCTTTTGAACACAGTCTTAACACATTTCTTTTTACTCATTCGGGGTACGCACATATAATGATTTCATTCAGTAGCTCCTGGCCAAGCATGGAAAGTGCTGGAAAAAAAAATCCCGCAGAGTTTAGATGACCTTTTCCTAACTTTGGATTTTTTTTTTTTATTCCTGTTTTCCTTTCTGGTTTTTGCCAGGTATAACATAAATATTCATCAGCTGATATTTGCAGCGGTTGTGAAATTATGAATGAGGCCATACGGCTTCCCCGCCACTCCATTTGCAAAATGGCAACTTCTGGTCTTCGCTCACAGCCAAGCTACAATTTCCGAAATCCCCGAAGTGTACTCAGAGGCTTTCACGTCCAGGCAAGTCCTAATGTGTAAAGCAGAAATACTGTCTCCCTTATATTTTCACTGGGATTTCAGAACAAAAATACATTGTTGGGCTTTTTCTAGCCTTGACATAACAGAGATTTTGGTGGACGTAACTTTCGCAGGATATTGTTTAAATTTTCCACTCCACAGTGATATCACAATGTTCAACAGATGTAGGTGGCCCACATTACTCTGCATTAAGTAGATCAGACATGGGGCCGTAGGCAAGATATATTTGCCCAACGCTGATGGTCACCTGGCTTTTTTTAGTAAGATTTCGTGGGGCTAGCACCCAACACTAAGGGCTCATTCACACTACACAACGCAAGCACGAATACGATTTCGTGCTTGCGTTGCCATCGCACGGTCAACGCACGGAATGCATGTCGGGGAGCGCTAGAGCGCAGACGCCGGCAGCCGTACCCGTCGGGAAACGTGTGTGTCGTGCGATTTTATGTCCCCAGAGGCGTTACATCGTAACGCATGGGAACGCACACCTGTAGTGTGAATGGTAACATGAAAGTCTATGGACTTTCATGTTGCCATGTGGATCGTACAAAACTGACAGCGCAGCACATAGTGTGAATGAGCCCATAGGCAAATGTAGGGGGGATTACAGCTTCCCGGATTTCCCCCTAAGACCAGGGCTGGTGCAGTGTCTGGGGACAGGCACAAGTTGGGACACCAGAACAGCTCACAGCACTGCCCCCTTTCTTTACCTGCTGCAGTTGACTTTGGATGGAGCAGCAGCAGTGTGTGTAGAGAGCATGGAGCAGTAGTGTGTGTACAGAGCATCGTGCAGCAGCGTGTGTACAGAGCATAAATCAGCAGTGTGCGTACAGAGCATAGAGCAGCAGCGTATGTACAAAGCATGGAGCAGCAGCATGTGTACAGAACATGGAGCAGCAGTGTGTGTCCAGAGCATGGAGAAGCAGCGTTTGTACAGAGCATGGAGCAGCAGCATGTGTACAGAGCATGGAGCAGCAGCATGTGTACAGAGCATGGAGCAGCAGTGTGTGTACAGAGCATGGAGCAGCAGCATGTGTACAGAGCATGGAGCAGCAGAGTGTGTATAGAGCATGGATCAGCAGTGTGTGTACAGAGCATGGAGCAGCAGCATGTGTACAGAGCATGGAGCAGCAGAGTGTGTATAGAGCATGGATCAGCAGTGTGTGTACAGAGCATGGAGCAGCAGCATGTGTACAGAGCATGGAGCAGCAGCATGTGTACAGAGCATGGAGCAGCAGCATGTGTACAGAGCATGGAGCAGCAGCATGTGTACAAAGCATTGAGCAGCAGTGTGTGTACAGAGCATGGAGCAGCAGCATGTGTACAGAGCATGGAGCAGCAGAGGGTGTACAGAGCATGGATCAGCAGTGTGTGTACAGAGCATGGAGCAGCAGCGTCCATACAGAGCATGGTGCAGCAGCGTGCGTACAGAGCATGGAGCAGCAGTGTGCGTACAGAGCATGGAGCAGCAGCGTGTGTACAGAGCATGGAGCAGCAGAGTGTGTACAGAGCATGGAGCAGCAGTGTGTGTACAGAGCATGGTGCAGCAGCGTGTGTACAGAGCATGGAGCAGCAGTATGTGTACAGAGCATGGAGCAGCAGCGTGTGTACAGAGCATAGATCAGCAGCATGTGTACAGAACATTGAGCAGCAGTGTGTGTACAGAGCATGGAGCAGCAGTGTGTGTACAGAGCATGGTGCAGCAGCGTGTGTAAAGAGCATGGAGCAGCAGTGTGTGTACAGAGCATGGAGCAGCAGCGTGTGTACAGAGCATAGAGCAGCAGTGTGTGTACAGAGCATGGAGCAGCAGTGTGTGTACAGAGCATGGTGCAGCAGCGTGTGTACAGAGCATGGAGCAGCAGTGTGTGTACAGAACATGGAGCAGCAGTGTGTGTACAGAGCATGGAGCAGCAGCGTGTGTACAAAGCATGGAGCAGCATGTGTACAGAGCATGGTGCAGCAGCGTGTGTACAGAGCATAGAGCAGCAGTGTGTGTACAGAGCATGGAGCAGCAGCATGTATACAGAGCATAGAGCAGCATCGTGTGTACAGAGCATGGAGCAGCAGTGTGTGTACAGAGCATGGAGCAGCAGTGTGTGTACAGAGGATGGTGCAGCAGCGTGTGTACAGAGCATGGAGCAGCAGTGTGTGTACAGAGCATGGTGCAGCATCGTGTGTACAGAGCATAGAGCAGCAGCGTGTATACAGAGCATGGAGCAGCAGCATGTGTACAGAGCATGGAGCAGCAGTGTGTGTACAGAGCATGGTGCAGCAGCATGTGTACAGAGCATGGAGCAGCAGTGTGTGTACAGAACATGGAGCAGCAGTGTGTGTACAGAGCATGGAGCAGCAGCGTGTGTACAGAGCATGGAGCAGCATGTGTACAGAGCATGGTGCAGCAGCGTGTGTACAGAGCATGGAGCAGCAGTGTGTGTACAGAGCATGGAGCAGCAGCGTGTGTACAGAGCATAGAGCAGCAGTGTGTGTACAGAGCATGGAGCAGCAGTGTGTGTACAGAGCATAGATCAGCAGCATGTGTACAGAACATTGAGCAGCAGTGTGTGTACAGAGCATGGAGCAGCAGTGTGTGTACAGAGCATGGTGCAGCAGCGTGTGTAAAGAGCATGGAGCAGCAGTGTGTGTACAGAGCATGGAGCAGCAGCGTGTGTACAGAGCATAGAGCAGCAGTGTGTGTACAGAGCATGGAGCAGCAGTGTGTGTACAGAGCATGGTGCAGCAGCGTGTGTACAGAGCATGGAGCAGCAGTGTGTGTACAGAACATGGAGCAGCAGTGTGTGTACAGAGCATGGAGCAGCAGCGTGTGTACAAAGCATGGAGCAGCATGTGTACAGAGCATGGTGCAGCAGCGTGTGTACAGAGCATAGAGCAGCAGTGTGTGTACAGAGCATGGAGCAGCAGCATGTATACAGAGCATAGAGCAGCATCGTGTGTACAGAGCATGGAGCAGCAGTGTGTGTACAGAGCATGGAGCAGCAGTGTGTGTACAGAGGATGGTGCAGCAGCGTGTGTACAGAGCATGGAGCAGCAGTGTGTGTACAGAGCATGGTGCAGCATCGTGTGTACAGAGCATAGAGCAGCAGCGTGTATACAGAGCATGGAGCAGCAGCATGTGTACAGAGCATGGAGCAGCAGTGTGTGTACAGAGCATGGTGCAGCAGCATGTGTACAGAGCATGGAGCAGCAGTGTGTGTACAGAACATGGAGCAGCAGTGTGTGTACAGAGCATGGAGCAGCAGCGTGTGTACAGAGCATGGAGCAGCATGTGTACAGAGCATGGTGCAGCAGCGTGTGTACAGAGCATGGAGCAGCAGTGTGTGTACAGAGCATGGAGCAGCAGCGTGTGTACAGAGCATAGAGCAGCAGTGTGTGTACAGAGCATGGAGCAGCAGTGTGTGTACAGAGCATGGAGCAGCAGCATGTGTACAGAGCATGGAGCAGCAGTGTGTGTACAGAGCATGGTGCAGCAGCATGTGTACAGAGCATTGAGCAGCAGTGTGTGTACAGAACATGGAGCAGCAGTGTGTGTACAGAGCATGGAGCAGCAGCGTGTGTACAAAGCATGGAGCAGCATGTGTACAGAGCATGGTGCAGCAGCGTGTGTACAGAGCATAGAGCAGCAGTGTGTGTACAGAGCATGGAGCAGCAGCATGTATACAGAGCATAGAGCAGCATCGTGTGTACAGAGCATGGAGCAGCAGTGTGTGTACAGAGCATGGAGCAGCAGTGTGTGTACAGAGGATGGTGCAGCAGCGTGTGTACAGAGCATGGAGCAGCAGTGTGTGTACAGAGCATGGTGCAGCATCGTGTGTACAGAGCATAGAGCAGCAGCGTGTATACAGAGCATGGAGCAGCAGCATGTGTACAGAGCATGGAGCAGCAGTGTGTGTACAGAGCATGGTGCAGCAGCATGTGTACAGAGCATGGAGCAGCAGTGTGTGTACAGAACATGGAGCAGCAGTGTGTGTACAGAGCATGGAGCAGCAGCGTGTGTACAGAGCATGGAGCAGCATGTGTACAGAGCATGGTGCAGCAGCGTGTGTACAGAGCATGGAGCAGCAGTGTGTTTACAGAGCATGGAGCAGCAGCGTGTGTACAGAGCATAGAGCAGCAGTGTGTGTACAGAGCATGGAGCAGCAGCATGTGTACAGAGCATGGAGCAGCAGTGTGTGTACAGAACATGGAGCAGCAGTGTGTGTACAGAGCATGGAGCAGCTCTGGGGAACTTACCAGAGTCAGGTATGAGCACAGCCTTGTGCCATGCTTTGTGAATGCTTCACTTTCCTCTTCATTAGCAAAGTCGGCTGTCCTCATTATTATCTGTATCCAAACCGCACCTGATCGATTCCGTTGGGAGCAGATCGCACATTTAAGAAATAATTGTCAAATCCTGTCAGTCGGACAGTAAATTGCATTATGTGTACCCAGCATGATGTCCTACCGTATTATTACACTGTATTGTGCGTCGCTGAGGGAGACCTTTCAAGAATCCCCCCTTTGAAAATTCTGGGTTTGCCCCTACAACAGGCCCTTAGACTCTCTCCAGGCCCTAGTCAACTACCTAGATTTGCCTTGTGGACAATCCGGCTCTGAGGTAAATAAAGGATAAGTGGTGTTACAAAGGCTGAGACACCAAAGTGCGTTGCTCCATCCTACCCCCCAGCCATTACACACTGATTGCTATTAAAGTAAGAGGCACCCCAGAGCCCCCAACACCCCCAACACCTTAATCTCTACTTATCTGGCTTGCAGTCACAGCCATGTATCCATATTCCTTATTTCTCTCTGCTTCTAACACAATAGGGGAATGATAGCTGAGTGAGTTGTGTGCCCCCTCCTACACTGTGCCCTGAGGCTGGAGCCTCTCTCGCCTCTGCCTCGGCCTGGCCCTGATTAGCATACTCATCATAAATGACTGACATAACTATTCATCGTGGGGCTCCATTGATAGATTTGTTTAGACATATAGACATCCAGTCATAGGCACACCTGAACAATAATGTCCTCCTCCCTCTAACCTTGGAGACAGAGAAGCCGGCAGCATGCGGAGCTTTACTGTATGAAGACCGGAGCCCGGAAGGGGTGAGTTGTCAGAATGCTCGCCACTGCCGAAGCTGTGCTAGAAGGGAGAGCACGGAGAGTGGCCTGAGGGGAGGGAGGAGTGAAACTTAGAGAAATTTAAACAATATCCTGCACACATTATGTGTGAGGTGATGGAGGGAGGAAGAGTGCTCCCCTCCCCTCGCGGCTGTATCACACTGTTCCCCCTTCGGCTTTCACCTACACTGTGCCCTCCTCCTACCTGGCTACCTATACTGGGGCAACCTATGCCGGCTACCTATACTAGGGGCATCTGTACCTGGCTATCTATACTAGGGGCACCTATGCCTGGCTACCTAAACTAGGGGCATATCTGGCCACCAATACTGGGGGCTGGCTTACACTAAAGGGACACCTGGCTACCTATACTGGGGCCACCTATGCTGGCTACCTATACTGTGGGCACGTGTACCTGGATATCTATACTAGAGGCAAGTATGCCTGGCAACTTATACTGGGGGCATACCTGGCCATCAATCTTGGTGGCTGGCTTATACTACGGGGACACCTGGTTACCTATACTGGGGCCACCTATGCTGGCTACCTATACTGGGGGCACCTATGCTTGGCTACCTATACTAGGGGCATATCTGGCCACCAATACTGGGGGCTGGCTTATACTAAGGGGACACCTTGCTACCTTTACTGGGGCCACCTATGCTGGCTACCTATACTGTGGGCACGTGTACCTGGATATCTATACTAGAGGCACCTATGCCTGGCTACTTATACTTGGGGCATACCTGGCCATCAATCTTGGTGGCTGGCTTATACTACGGGGACACCTGGCTACCTATACTGGGGCCACCTATGCTGGCTACCTATACTGGGGGCACCTATGCTTGGCTACCTATACTAGGGGCATATCTGGCCACCAATACTGGGGGCTGGCTTATACTAAGGGGACACCTGGCTACCTTTACTGGGGCCACCTATACTGTCTACCTATACTGGGGGCCACCTATGCCAGGCTACCTATACTGGGGGCTATATTTGGCTACCTCATACTGGGGGTTGCAAAATTTTAACTCCCTCACCCTATGAACAGTTTAGCCTAGAAACTGCCCTGTGTTGTCACAGCATATGAATTGCGAACGCACGCTCAGCATATTAGCATAATATGATAACTGCTATGGATGTTGTTGCTGCTTCGTGCCTGATATTACTCTCATACTCCATACACTGGAGCACTTCATTCTTTGCTGTTATGAATGACACACTCATATCTTTGTCCATAGATACATTTTTCCATAGCACTAATCTGTATAATAGAAACAATATGTATGTATCTATCGAAAGACATGAATAAAAGGTGGTGTAATTTGCATAGGATTTGCATCCTATTATCCCAGCAGCGGAGTGAGCAGACAGCAAGGACACATTTCAGAAGCATGTAGAGCCTTGTATTTACTCAGGTGTTATAGCTTTATCCCATCTACACCTGTAAGTCTAGACAGGCACAATTACAGTACGGAAGTCCTAACAGACCTGGTGGAAATGGCTCAGAGTCTTTTTCTTCAGCTTATTCCTGGACTGCGTATTCTCCAGACGCTTGGTCAGCCATGCCTCGCCTGCTAGGTACCAGGGAGTGAAATGGTTAACGTCATTTCAGACTCATTAGTTGGGTTACATTTTGTTACAGGGCTGATGGAATTTGACCACATGGAGAACATTAGCGGAAGGTGGAATGAAAAACTTGATTGGCGTATCCAGTGAGTTTTCTCATATCTGTCCATGTTTTTAGCTATAAAGCAGCCTCGTCTTGTGTTTTTTTCGGTGATTGAATGGAGCCCAGAGGGCCTTAATTCTTACACAGCCTGTTCTGCAGTAAAATTTACGCTAGAATAGTATGTTCTGTGAGTAAAGGGCCACCACATGTGTGTTTGTCAGGGCCAAGCAAGGGTGGGTGAGGCCGCAGCATGAGATAACTGTGACCCCAGCGTACCTCGAGACCTCACCTACACTAATCACCCGCAGAACACATTAGAGAGGTCACAGAGTTCAGCTTTTTCTCTTATCTCACACTAAGCAGTAAGTCTGGGGAATTCATAATGAAATAAAGTTAATGATTCCAGCTGTATTAGTGCATTGATATCATCAACAACCAAAAAATCAGCTTTGTATTTAAACCGCATACAATGAAAAAATGCGGCTGAAAAAAAGGGTGCAGGGGATTGCCGCTAGTAGAATATCATTTTAATTTGTGATATTCTATTGCTGGATTCTGATAGTAAAATAACGGTAATGCTTACCGATACTTTACTATGGCTAAACCTAACCCTACTCACACAGAACCCTCCCTTTACTGATACCTAACCCTAACCCCCCGTGGTGGTGCCTATTAACCCTAAGACCCCCCTGGTGGTGCCTAACCCTAACCCCCCCCCCCCCTGGGTTTGCCTAACCCTAAGACCCCCCTGGTGTTGCCTAACCCTAACCCCCCTGGTGGTGCCTAACCCTAAGACCCACCAGGTGGTGCCTAACCCTAACCCCCCTGGTGGTGCCTAACCCTAAGACCCACCTGGTGGTGCCTAACTCTAAGACCCACCTGGTGGTGCCTAACTCTAACCCCCCTTGGTGTTGCCTAAATCTAACCCCCCCTGGTGGTACCTAACCCTAACTCCCCCTGATGGTGCCTAACCCCCCTGGTGGTGCCTAACCCTAAGACCCCCCCTGGTGGTGCCTAACCCTAATCCCCCCTGGTGGTGCCTAACCCTAAGACCCACCAGGTGGTGCCTAACCCTAACCCACCTTGTGGCACCTAACCCTACACCACGTTTAAACCTTAACCCTCTCTCTGCCGCAGAGCCGCGCCACCGCAAAGCCCTGATTAGCAGCAAACAAGCTTAATTTCAGCGCCCAACAGAAGCACCTGCTATGCAATGCTGCAATTTGCATATACGTGACTATGATTTTTGGGGCACCTCCGGGCATAGAAATTTAGCTTGTTTGCTGACGAAATTTACCTTCTTGGCCATTATAAAAGCTGTGATTAGTGGCAAAGAATGTGAATTTTGGTGCCTACAGGCACCCGATAGCAGGCCATGTGCCCAAATTTCTGTTCTTTCTCGCAAATTGTGGCATTATAATAGGCACCTACCGGATTCGATTTATCCCTCCTATACACTTAGGGCCCTTCTCTACTACTAATGTGTTTTGTAATCCGATTCCAATCGCTAACAAATTGCAAAATTTAGGGTGCAGTGAAACTTAAGGAAACAGCGGTGATCGTTTCCATTAGTGCGATCCCATTGCATTGTAATTTTCTCCTGAGCGCAATTGTCCTCCTATTTGGTGCGGTTGAGCTGTTTACCGTATATACCTTTCAGGAGCTGTGTGACCTTTGTCAATTAAATGGGAATCATTTGTAAATTGCAAAAATGAACCCCAAAACATTTCAGAAGCAGTTTTGATACGTGATTTAGCATGTTAGAATAAACAACCACTATCGTGGTATATAGTATATGTATACTCTCAAGTATATGATGTTCATTTGGCCCAGAGTAAAATCTACAGTAAAATACTTTTTTCCTGTGTAACTGTCACTTAGAGTAGGATTTATTAATCGGACATCTCTGACAAGTTTTAGACTAGTCCATCCCCTCATGATAGATTTCTAGGTGTTCCTTTTTATTTCTGAAACACCCCCTGGATGGCAGGGGGCCCAGGGTAGTGTTGGGCGAACACCTGGATGTTCGGGTTCGGGAACGTTCGCCGACCATGGCCGCGATGTTCGGCATGTTCGGGCCGAACCCCGAACTCCCCGAACATCCCGCTTTTGGGGGCCCTATGGGGTCGCAGGCATAAGGGGGGAGCATGCCCCGATCGCGGGGGGGGGTCGGAAATTCCCCCCACCCCCTACGCTAGCGCTCCCCCCTCTGCCCGCTTCCCCATACAAAAGTTTGACGAAAGTAAAATAGTACCGGTGGTGGTGGCTGGCTGCTGCAGTGGCTGGCTGGCATTATGAAGTGACTGAGGAGGAGTAGGACGCGTTGAGGGAGGCCGGGCAGCGGGCGGTTCAGCTGTAGTACCCTTGTGGTACTTCCGCCCTTTCTCTGACCTCACGTCCTCTGCATACAAGGGTAAGCGTCACGCGTACCCTCGTATGCGTCATCACACAGGACGTGAGGTCAGAGAAAGGGCGGAAGTACCACAAGGATACTACCGCTGAACCGCCCGCTGCCCGGCCTCCCTCAACGCGTCCTACTCCTCCTCCTCCTCCTCAGTCACTTCATAATGCCAGCCAGCCACTGCAGCAGCCAGCCACCACCACCGGTACTATTTTACTTTCGTCAAACTTTTGTATGGGGAAGCGGGCAGAGGGGGGAGCGCTAACGGAGGGGGTGGGGGGAATTTCCGACCCCCCCCCCCCCCCCGCGCGCGATCGGGGCATGCTCCCCCCTTATGCCTGGCCGAACAGGGCCCTGTTCGGCCGGGCATTCAGCAGTTCGGGCGAACCCGAACAGTTCGGCCGACAACCACCAGGTGTTCGGCCGAACTCGAACATCACCCGCACAGGGTGATGTTCTGCAGAACCCGAACAGTGGCGAACACTGTTCGCCCAACACTAGCCCAGGGCCGGATTACCGACCAAGCAACCCAAGCAATTGATTAGGTCCCCAGGATGTAAGGCTGGGCCTGACTTATGGCTCCTGTCAGTGTGATTCTAAGTAATTTTTGATGATTCAAGTTCTTTAATTTTTGAAATAAATAAATAAAAAATAAGTAAGTAATTACACACCCAGGCACACACAATGTTTTTCTCCATCCCCTTAGCTCAGCTTGTAAAGGCGTCAGACACAGGCTGGAGGCTGGAATGAACTGTGATCTGGCCACCGAGGAGCATATTCCTACCAATGAATATTTGAAAAGTACAGGTACATCTGTAATTAACTTTTTTTTTTTTTGTTCGGTATGTGATGTTCACATTTGGTTCTTATCATTGCTGATCTAATTAGCCTTAATTTTATCACGCGAGTAAGACAAAATATATCTAAAGCTGGCCATACACACATACTCGCCAAAAACAATGAACATGGCGGCGAAACCCCAGAAAGACCTTCTTATCCATCCAGTTTCTGGCCGGAGACCCACTTAAATATTCAAAATAAAGTTGCTATTAGTGTTTATTTTCCGAGTGACATTTCCATTGCTTGTTTTTCATTGTCGAAAGCAAAACACAATCTCGGCATTGTATGGGAAATCGAAATACATAATAAATATTTGAATGTTATTATTTCGGGGTCAGTTTAGCACGATCTAAAACGTCCATAAGGAAAATCTTGGCTAACAGCTTTAGTGCACACCTCATAAGAAAATGTACAGCTTTGACATATTGTAACATAATAGCTCTCAACTCTGTCCCAACCTTGCCGAAGTGCTTAACAGGGAGCCAGCTTCTGTGGTTCCTGTAATGAACAGCCTATTTATAATAGCTTTCAATAAATTGAGAGCCAGCTTCACTTCAAAAGCAGCTTCCTAACAGACATCCTTACATTGAGTCTCCGCGCACAATCATGACTTCATATCCCAGCATTCTGCATGCACGGAGTGTTTGATTTGAGTCCTTGACAGATGCCAATAAAAGCATGCCTATTCCAGCCCTCTGTAACACTGAAGAGTTTCCTTATTTAATCCGCTGCATTCTGCTCAGAGCCAGGAGCTGTGATATGTTAAGGCTCTGAGATGGCCTCGCTGGCATTTTTCACCACTTCCAAGGGAATTACCATTCCGAGGCCAACAGGGGTTCATTTAGTTTGTGTTGTTCAAAGGGTATAAAAAGCCTTTTCTGTGATTAGTTGGCATGGCAGTTGAGGTTTACTAGTACACTAATGATTCTCACATTTGACTGTATGCTTTCCTCTTACCTGCGGGCACATACAGTAGTACAAGTAAGATTAGGTTTCCTCTTTGAAAGGAGCACAAACCCATTCCGTTTTTTTACTAGAGAAGAACGGCGCTTAACTTACGGGGGCCCACCGACCTCAAATGACAGTGGTACTTGCAGGCGTGTTCTCACTGTCAGAAGGTCCTCCTGGCCCAGTTCAGGCATAAGCATGCATGCCGAGTTACTTCATTATGTTGTGGAGGGAGAAGGTAGGAGAAGAACTATAAGAACTTGCATTCATGAAAGCCGGGGCTTAACTACAAATCATGGGGCCTCCAAGCAAAACTTTTGATGGGGCCTCTTAATGTTCACACCCCATCCTTTGTCTCTGTAGCACTCACCCCCTAAGGAGCGGCTGAAGATAGATTTGGGTTCCCTACCGTACCAGCTGCAACTCACTTCAGAAACTGGACCCAACAATAATCATAGTAAAACCACTAACAGTGCGGCTTTAATAATAGCATATGAAGCCTTGTTAGAGCGGAATTTAGATAAACAGCAAACACATAAACATCAAACATGCAATAATAAACTGAGTGTGGGATAAGTCTGTCTATCACTTTAAGTCCCTGTCTATCCACTGGCCAGTGGCTATATAAGTTCTATGATGGCCGGCGTTGGGGCCCTTTGAGAGCGCTCCGTCCCTTTAAAGAGGGCACTTGTAATCCACAGGGAATGAAGGCAAACTATATAAAACGTATTCCGAAAGAGGGGATAAAAAAAAAGGTTTCTCAATCCTGAGAGTCAGCAATAAATCCAGGAAAAGAAAAAGGGATCTCTGTGATGGCTCCTATAGAAACTGTAATCAATTCTCTGCTTTCAGTTAGAAATAAACATGGCCGTGAGGCCTCTCACCAAATCACTGCTGTCCACAGTCTCAGATGAACCTGGGTCAGAATGCAGGCAGATGGTCCACAAGTCCCTCTGTCCAGATGGATGTTCTCCTTCCCTCTCAGATGATGGAGGTATTCTTACCCGCAGCAATGTTTTTGTCCTGTGCCAACAGTCTGGCTGGAGGGGTTCAGTTCTGTGTCCTTCCCACACCACTCTCTTCCCTCTCCACACCCTGTTCCCCGTTCTCACGCCTCCCCCGGGAACCAAAAATCAGCTCTAAAAGTTCCACTCTGTTTAGGGGCAGGCAATGCATTTTGGAAAACAATGAAACAGCACCACCTAGGGGCTACACACTCCCCCCACTAAAAGTCTTTGGTCCCCAAAGATAGGTTGGTAAGTTACAAACTAACCAAACTTTTGAACTTAACCGTTATATGGGGCCAGATAACAATTTGTAATATATTCATTAGACAGAGGTACTTTCCACCATGGGATGTCAGGAGCAGAGTGAAGTGAGTCACAAACTGATACAGCAGCTTGGGGTATTTGAGCCTCTAGGTTCCTGCGAACAGTGGTGATAGCTTGTTCAGAGCTCTTCCCCATGAAGTCATAGGTCAGCCTTTTGGGGGGTTGAATTGCACGCTTTCCTCTTTGTTCCAGAGGTAAAGGTGGTTCAATTTCAGCCAATTGTTCTGCAACTTCAGTAGATGGAGGTGAAGGTACTGCTACCGAGGTATTAGGTCCCAGTTCTTGCTCAGACCCAGGTAGACTTTCTTCAGGTTCTTGATCACAACTTTGTGGCATGAACTCTGGAGCGTCAGCTCTCAATGGGCTAGAATGAGGTTCAGCTACAGTTAAAGGGTTTGTATCTGCATCTGTTGGCCACAACCACTGCGCTCCTAAGTAATATTCCCAATCATTGTCCTCATCTTCATCATCATCTTCCTCTATCAAAGGGGGTGGCGAAGATCGAGTTACTGGAGCTCTTCTAGGAAGAATTCGTTCTACTGGTTGTGACACTCGTACGGCTTCACTGAGTGGTAGAAGGTGGTTGCGGTGCCAAGTCTTCAGGGGACCAGTCTTTCCCTCAGGACGAATTTGGTACACAGGAAGACCAGGTAGTTGAGCACACACAATATAGGGCTGTGAGCTCCACCTATCACTGAGCTTATGTTGTCCACGAAGACCAAGATTTCTCAGAAGGACTCGATCACCTGGTTGCAGATGGTGGATTCTCACTCTTAGATCATAGCGTCTTTTATTCTGCTGTTCCCTACTACTGGATGCAATTTGGGCCTTCTCATAAGCAGTCTTGAGGTTTCGCCTAAGTCGATCAACATATCCCTTGTGGGACGTAATAGAGGTATCATCAGGTGAGATGCCAAAGGCTAAGTCCACAGGCAATCTGGCTTCCCTGCCAAACATCAATAAGTAAGGGGAGTGCCCAGTAGAATCATGCTTTGTACTATTGTATGCATGAACCACAGCAGATATATGACGACTCCAGTGCTGTTTCTTTTCTGAAGGTAATGTCCCTAGCATATCTAGGAGTGTCCGATTAAATCTTTCTGGCTGAGGGTCCCCTTGAGGGTGGTATGGGGTAGTTCTTGATTTCTTCACACCCAACATACTCAGTAACTCTTTGATGAGTTTGCTTTCAAAGTCTCTGCCCTGATCTGAATGTAACTTTTGAGGCAGGCCATAGTGAACAAAGAATTTCTCTATCAGGACTTTGGCTACGGTAGATGCTTTCTGGTCTTTGGTAGGGAAGGCTTGGGCATAGCGGGTGAAATGGTCGGTCACCACTAGAACATTTCCCTGTCCGCTAGAGTCCGGTTCCAAACACAGAAAGTCCATGCACACCAGTTCCATGGGACTTTGACTCTGTAAATGGCCCATTGGGGCAGCTCTGGAAGATAGGGTCTTCCTCTGTATGCATCTCAGGCAGGAATGACAGTAGCTTTCGACCTCAGCTTTCATGCAGGGCCAATAGAAACGGTCTCTGACTAGATGAAAAGTCCTTTCTGCTCCAAGATGGCCATGTTCATCATGTAGGGCTCCCAACACTGTAGTTCTGTGTTTCTTTGGAAGGAGCAACTGCCACTTTTCCTGTATATCATCTACAGGTGCTTGTCTATAAATCAGTCCATTTCTAAGCTGAAGTCTGTTATATTCCTTGTAGACTAATTTTGCCTCCTCTGGAACTTCAGTTTGTAAGAGTAATGGTTGCTGGCTTTCTAATGCTTTCAATGTCAGTCGGCAAAGAGGGTCTTCTAATTGATCTCTCCTTAAATCTTGTCTGCTGAGGATGGGCAGACCTCCCTTCTTTACTTGAGTCAGATTGCAGTAGAAATCAGGGACTCCTGCAGCACTTACTCCAACAGCTCCTGCCCCTGCAGCTCCTCTGACCCTATGTTCCACCCCTTGACACAGGGCTTGGATCCCTTCTGGGGTCAATCGTATCCACTCTTCTTCAGATACCTCTGTATTGTAGGGTCTCCTAGACAGTGCATCAGCATCTCTGTTCCCAACCCCTGGACGATACTTCAGGCTGAACCGAAATCCAGCCAAGGCTGCCAACCACCGGTGACCTGTTGCATCTAGCTTGGCGGTTGTGAGAAGGTAGGTGAGTGGGTTGTTGTCTGTCTTGACTTCGAATTCAGCACCATACAAATAGTCCTTCAATTTCTCAACTACTGCCCACTTCAAGGCCAGGAACTCAAGTTTGTGGGTAGGGTAGTTTTTCTCTGATGGGGAGAGGCTTCGGCTCACATAAGCCACTGGTCTCAATTGTCCATCATGTTCTTGGTACAACACTCCACCGATCCCCTCTCGGCTAGCGTCAACATGTAGTTCATAGGGGCGAGCTGGATCAGCATAGGCTAAGACTGGTGCATGTGTCAAACCCCACTTTAACTTCTCAAAGGCTTGCTCACATTCATAAGTCCATTCGTCTTCAATAGCCTCTTTTGACTTCCGAGGTCCTTTGGCTGATTGGCTATGATTAGGTGGCTTAGAGTCATCTTCTTCACCATCATTTTTCAAGAGCTCATTGAGAGGTCGGGCAATCTTAGCAAATCCTTCTACGAATCTTCTATAGTATGAACAGAATCCCAGGAAGGATCTTAGCTCTGATACAGTTTTCGGTCTTGGCCAGGTTGTCACTGCTTCAAGTTTCCTGGGGTCAGTGGCCACCCCTTCAGCAGAAACTACATGCCCCAGGTAAGTAACAGAAGGCATGCAGAACTGGCACTTTTCCAAGGATAACTTCAGCCCCTCTTCCCAAAGCCGGTCTAGCACTTTTTCTAAACGTTCTTCATGCTCTTCTAGAGTTCTTCCAAATACAATTATATCATCCAAGTACACCAAAACTTCCACTAGGTGCATGTCACCCACTGTTCTTTCCATCAGACGCTGAAATGTAGCTGGAGCTCCAGTCAGGCCTTGAGGCATTCGGTTAAACTCAAAGAACCCAATGGGACAGATGAAAGCAGTTTTTTCTTTGTCTTCAGGATGCATGGGGATCTGATGGTAACCACTTCGAAGGTCCAAGACACTGAACCACTTGGCCCCTGAAAGGCAGTGCAATGCATCTTCTATGCGTGGTGTGGTATACTGGTCGGGAATGGTTCTTCGGTTTAGAGTGCGGTAGTCGATACACAGTCTGATTGACCCATTTTTCTTTCGCACCACCACAATGGGGGAGGCATAAGGACTCCTTGATTCTCTAATTATTCCTGTTCTTTTCAGTTCTGCAATCTGCTGTCTCAAGTCTTCTAAGTCACCAAACGGGATCCGACGTGATCTTTCTCGGAAGGGCTTGTCATCTTGCAGACGAATCCGATGTTGGGTACTCTTGGCACAACCCACATCAAACTCATTTTTGGAAAATAGCTCCTGTTTTCTCAGTAACAGGTCCTGAAGACTCTTCTTCCATTCAGTGGGTGCAGGAGAATTTTCTGGGTAGAAGCATTCTGTGGAAAGCCTATCTGCTGCTCCCCCCACTAAAACAGATGGTGAAACAGGGGTGGCTGAATTCACTTGTCCAAGCAGCATTTGGGAATTAAGTTTCACTGGGGAATCAGTAGTGTTACGAAGGCTTACAGGAACTCTTCCTTTAGTTCGCTGCAAATCTTTAGTTGGGACTACTTCAGGCACTAGCTGTAATCCAGTTTCTTCTCCCTTTTTTCGATCTGCTTCTAACATAATATAGGGCCCTGGCTGTTTCCAACTCAGCCGTACTTCAGCCCTGAGACAGGCTACTTCACCAGGTTGCAGAACTCTCTCTTCCTTACCAAGCAGCCATAACTTCCCCACTCCCTCAGCTGGAGCTTCCTGTTCCTGGATCAGACCTTGGTATATGGGCCGCAGCAATGGGTGTAATTCTCCCTCAGCTGGAGGAGCCTCGCGGGACAGTAATGGTTCTAGCATTCTCCTCACTAGATGTGTGTTTGTTCCCACTATCATGGAGCTCCTATCAGACCCTGGGGGTCGAGAGCACACAATCGCAAGGGCATCAAATGTTCCAGACTGTCCGAAGATCAATGGATCAGCTGATATCTTGATCTGAAGATAACCATCATAGGGAAACTTCTTAGCACTAAGACCCCAGATTTCAAGATCTTCCAGCTTCTGCAAAGGCAAGTGTTTTAAATGCTTATCATAGAAGTCTTTGTACAAAAGGGTCACTTGTGCACCTGAGTCAAGGAGGGCTTTGGTGTAAATTCCTTCAACCTGAACAGGTATCACTGGTGATGGTCCTATTAGCTCAGCTGGGAATCTCCTGGAAACACTTGGGGCAGCGGGTCCTGCAGGTTTAGCATGTATCCTTCTCTTTCTTCTGACCCGTTTGTAGCAAGGTATCTCACAAGGTATTTTGGATTGTAGTGTATTTCTTTCCTGTTGAATGGAGTCAGACACAGAGGCAGGGGTTTTAAAATCTCCCTTTACTTTGTTCCTAATTTTAGGGATGGAGCGGACAGAGGAAGGTGGGCACCCGGGTGGCTCCTTCACCGAGGCCCTCTGTAGTTTCCCTGTGGCTTTCCAGGGCATCCTTGGTTCTTGTTGTACTTTAACCCAACCTCTTCTTTTATCCCAAAGGGACTTGAGCAAGTGCTTTTATAATGTCCTAGCCCTCCACAGTTGTAACAGATTCCTGGACTAGCTGGCTTCTTTAAACCAAGGGAAGACACATCCTTTGTTTGCTCTAATACATCCTCTTTCATCTGATCTTGATGTTTGACGGTCAACTGGGTCAGCATGTGCATCATTTGGGACATTTGAGATTTAAGAGTGTCTATTTCGGAATGGACATCATCAGCAGCACCCACTACTGCAACTTCAGCTGATCTTCGTGCATTGCCTTGTTCTCTGTCTTTAGCTTCTAACATAGCTTCTTCCTCTCTCACTGTCCTTATCAACTCAGGATAATGTAGTTCCTCATAATCTTTACTTGTCCTAAGTTGGAGCATGATGGGGTCTAAAGGCTGCGCCCCTCTCAAGACCTGTCGAACTCTAATCTTGTCCACCGTGCTTGGGACTAAGCCTTTCTTGAGTAGTATTTGGTGCAGGATCTTATCCAGCCGTCCCATATATGAAGACAATTTTTCTCCTTTCTTCTGATAAGTGTGTTCAAATTGATACAGAAGGTCTGAGATCTTTTCTGTTCTCCCAAATACATCTTGTAGAATACTGAGATAGTCATAGACTGTGCATTCAGGCTGACTGAGTTTTAGATTTCTCACTGCATCAGAAGCAGCTCCTCTCAAACTTTCAGCAATTCTTTGTTTCTTTTGCGCCTCAGGCACATCCCACTCATCCAGCCCCTGCATAGCCTGGTCCATCCACCCCTCAAAGTCTTCTTCTCCAGATGGGACAGGTGTTTTCCCTGAAAAAAAACGCAGCTTTCTATAGCCATATCCTGTTGGGGCATCAGGGACCTTCAGGCAGCGCTCCATGACTTTCTCAAATTTTTCAAAGAAGTTTGCTTGTGAGTCTGTGCTAGGTGCAGACATGCTAGGGGCTAAAACATTTGGTGGGCGTGCCTGTGTTGTATCAACTTTGCTTGCTTGTGAACCTGGGTGGCATTTAGGGGTTATGATATCAGCTTCTAAACCATCAGACAGCAGTATTTTCTGAGCCTGAAAGCAAATGGGTACTTCATCTCGCCACTCTAACAGTGCATAAGTCCGAGGCCCTTCAGAGTCCTCTGTACAGTCCAGAACATAACCTCTGCTTTCAGGCGAAAGTGCTGTGACCACGTGGCGAATGCGGGCTGCAGACCATTCATTTCCTGGAAGGCTAAGTATAATGCACAGTTCTGGCCTAGCTTTCTGATGGTCACACCACTTGGTAGCAGCTTCTGGGTCCATTCTGCCTTCGCTCATTTTCTCTGGCAGAGGGGTAGGAAATCCCGGACGAGCCCCCACGTGTAGCACTCACCCCCTAAGGAGCGGCTGAAGATAGATTTGGGTTCCCTACCGTACCAGCTGCAACTCACTTCAGAAACTGGACCCAACAATAATCATAGTAAAACCACTAACAGTGCGGCTTTAATAATAGCATATGAAGCCTTGTTAGAGCGGAATTTAGATAAACAGCAAACACATAAACATCAAACATGCAATAATAAACTGAGTGTGGGATAAGTCTGTCTATCACTTTAAGTCCCTGTCTATCCACTGGCCAGTGGCTATATAAGTTCTATGATGGCCGGCGTTGGGGCCCTTTGAGAGCGCTCCGTCCCTTTAAAGAGGGCACTTGTAATCCACAGGGAATGAAGGCAAACTATATAAAACGTATTCCGAAAGAGGGGATAAAAAAAAAGGTTTCTCAATCCTGAGAGTCAGCAATAAATCCAGGAAAAGAAAAAGGGATCTCTGTGATGGCTCCTATAGAAACTGTAATCAATTCTCTGCTTTCAGTTAGAAATAAACATGGCCGTGAGGCCTCTCACCAAATCACTGCTGTCCACAGTCTCAGATGAACCTGGGTCAGAATGCAGGCAGATGGTCCACAAGTCCCTCTGTCCAGATGGATGTTCTCCTTCCCTCTCAGATGATGGAGGTATTCTTACCCGCAGCAATGTTTTTGTCCTGTGCCAACAGTCTGGCTGGAGGGGTTCAGTTCTGTGTCCTTCCCACACCACTCTCTTCCCTCTCCACACCCTGTTCCCCGTTCTCACGCCTCCCCCGGGAACCAAAAATCAGCTCTAAAAGTTCCACTCTGTTTAGGGGCAGGCAATGCATTTTGGAAAACAATGAAACAGCACCACCTAGGGGCTACATCTCTTCTTGGTGATCCCCCACAGCCTGGAGGTCCATCATACAGGGGTCATAAAACAAGTGTGGCCATCAGGAACTTCACACCCATAACAAGTGTAGCCACAAAAACACCTGATTTAGACGAAGTATTAGAGAAAGTAAAGCTTAGTAGTTGGAGCCCCCAAACCTCTGGGCCCCCCTGCAGCCACAGCGGCTGCCCCCTTCTAGTTACACCCCTGCATGGAAGATGTTTCCTCCACAATCAATCTAAGGCTTTATAACGTCAGCTGGATAGCCTACTGGTTAAGGCTGTTGTCTTTAATGTAGGGTTTGAGCCTTTGACAAGGGTTCAAATCCCAGCTCCCATGACGCCAAGAGAGGCGTCTTACTCAGGAGATGAAAGTCTGCGGGCAGCACCAGGCAAAATCAGGAAGTGTGCCTGGCCTGCTGCCACCTGGCTTACCACCGCAATTATTAGAATCAGAAATATTTAGACGCAGCCATTCAGACGCACCTCCAGATCTCATCCGACCATCACCGTCGTTGTATCTGCCCAGCTTCACGAAACAGGACTTCTAAATATTTAAAAGCAAAAATACAAGTATCCGAATGAAAGGATGTATAAGACAGAAGTGCTGTCAGCCACATATAATATTTCCTTACCATGTGGCACAGGCTGTGCTCCTGCCAGGGCTCTGGGCTCCTGAGGTTGATCCGGCACTGATGGACATCCCGACTCCTGGGCTCATTCTGGGGGTCCACAGGCTGGCTCGGCCCACTGCTGACCTGAAATGAGAATACCTGAAATGGGTTTTGCTCCAGGGATCCAATGGGCCTCCGGTCCTCTTCTCTGGCAGCTGGCATCATCTCCTCGAAGGTCATCTCAGGCAGGTTCTTCTTCTCTGGGGGCTGCAAAGACAGGAAAATATTTAGCCACAAGTTCTCAAAGGTGCAATTTGTCATCTATAATACACCAGGACCACATACTTACTCGTTCAGGGACGCTGGGGGGCATCAGGCCGAGACCTTCAACTGCTTCCCAGTCTACACCGGTGAAGAAAGGATGTTCACGGATGTCACCGTTGACCCCCAGGCGCTCAGAGGGATCATTCCTAAGGAGCTGAAAATAGAAGCTATAATGAAAGTAAATGGAGAAATGGTGTGGTTTTTTTTCTATTTTTCCCCTTCTTTTCCCTTTAAAATGCATAGAAAAGAAAGTCATTACTAAACAAATTATCACACACTAAAACTTAATTCGTCCTGAAAAAAACAATATATAGATCATTTAAATGTGATAAGTAGTAATAAAGTTATTGGCGAATTAATGGGAGCCGTGCAGATATGTGAAAATTGATTTGGTCCTGAAGTGGTTTTAATTGACTCTAAACTTTATTCTCATCCTTAAAATTGATGTATTTCTTCTTTTTACATGTTAATATGAAGGAAAATAAACTAGGATAGAAAGAACCAGTGGGGCTTGAATTATAAAACAACATTTTTCTTATGAAATTTCTATGGTAGGCGTGACTAGGGGTGTGACAGGGGACAGGATCATGGGTGTGGCAATGTGTGGCTTAAGTGTCCCTTTTTGTTATCTCAAAAAGTTGGGAGGTATGTATTGATATTTTGTCAGTGAAAAGAGCTTACGGGACGGACATTTTGGATTTGATAAAATAAAATCCGAGGGATTGTCTGAGAATTAAATGTCTTTTAAGAAAAGATAAACCACTAAATGCTACTTAAAACAATTAAAGGGCACCATGAGATCTGCAGTTGTTCTAGGTCACTGGCTCATTAGCTATTAAAGGCAGAGGATCAGCACACCAGCCAGGAAGTTGTATTCACTTAAAGTGTACCTGAGATGGTACACTGGGCCTTATTTATACTTACCTGGGGCTTTCTCCAGCCCCACCAGGACCGTGGCCTCCTTCGCTGTCTTCTTTGGCCCCTCTGTTCTGGTGCTATGACTCCTGGTAACCTGGTCAGTCACTGCCAGTCGTGGGCTTCTGCACATGCGCGGCTGGTCTGTGCAAGCTTGCCCCCCACCATGCTCCCATCTCTGGGAGCATTCTGTGCCTGCACAATATTACTGTGCAGACGAAGATACATGCTATGTTTACATCTCAGGTTCACTTTATGTAACTTACTACTCAAATAGTAGAGACAACATTGCACAATACAGCCAGGTTGAGAAGTGAATATAAACAGTGGTGGACATAATTGTCTAAACGACAATGTCAGATTAGCTGTTGATATACCGTAATACAATATGTGGCATTGACCCATACTAGATTCCTTTTATTGGGCTTAGCCTTAGACCTTAGCAAAGCTTTCAGTGAACTAGCCATATACCGCCCCAGCGCCTCCTGTTTCCACCCTTACCTGCTTAGATTGTCTGCTCATATGGGCAGGGCCCTGTCTCCTATTGTATCTTTATAGTGCTGTGCTGCATTTGCTGACTTACTCATTAATGTTTATTTTGTACAAAATGTGCTGTACAGCTTTGCTTCAATCCATAATGCCCTTGTTTGTTTGTGTTTTTAAGTGTAATTGTGAGAAAAACATTTGCAAAAGATTAATATTTACATCAGTAGAGGATAGTCCAAAGTCTTCCCCCATCCTCCTTCAGTCCACTGATCCAGCACTGAGACCCTCTAAACAAAATTGACAAAAGCTTGTCAAATATGGTCGCATGGCTGCACTCCCATCTGTCTACAGACTTACTGAGCAGGCACAAGGATGGCCCACACAGTATCACACAGCCGCAGAAGCAGGAAATGTGGGCGAATGAGGCAAGTGGACAAACAGGTCGCTGCCATTCACTCCCATATTAAATATCGTTTGATGGGCGCCGAACAGGAAAAAAGGGCGCCCAGAGATTATTAACGTTTTCAAACTTCGCTTGTGATAATTTAAGTTTACAAAATGTGCCCATGGCCATGGGTGTAACAATAGGGGATGCAGCCCCCAAACCTCTCCCCCCCCTGGCGGGGCCTGCTTGTAGCCGTTTTGGGAGGCTGGAGGGGTCGCAGCATGAGGGGAAAGCTATGGCCACACGCGGCGGGGAGGGGGGGCGGTCCACCCCTCTTCCTCACCTCGGCTTTCCCCTGTGCGCTCCCCTCCAGCTTCAATAGCTATATATGTGCAGCGGAGCGGTGGGCAGCGGCAGACAAACATACCTTTCGTGCGTTCCAGCGCGGACACTTCTCGCTCTAGTGACTGACGCGACTTCCTGTATAAACAGGAAGTATCGTCAGTCACTAGAGCGAGAAGCGTCCGGATGCATGGAAGGTATGTTTGTCTGCCGCTGCCCGCCACACTTATATAGCTATTGAAGCTGGAGCGGAGCACAGAGGGGAAAGTCCGAGGTGAGGGAGGGGGGACCGTCCCTCCTCCCCGCCGAGTGTGGCCATAGCTTTCCCCTCAGGCTGCGACCCCTCCAGCCCCCCAAAACGGCCAAGAGCGGGCCCCGGGGGGAGGGGGGGCCCGCTCAGAATTTCTGCAGGGGGGCCCGGTGGCTCTTAGTTACGCCCCTGCCCATGACGAATCACGTTTAAAAATACACTAAACATATGTATCGTATTTAACTAAATCGTTATTTACCACATCAGAATCACAGGTTTTTTCCCTTAAAAACCAAAACAATTTTCACATTTCAGCACTCCTTCTACTCATTCAGCGATAATTTTATTGTTACTTATCACAATGAAATGATTTATATATTAGTTTGATATTTTTTTTTGCCACAAAGGAAAAAAAAACATTATTTCTCAATTTTCAGCCATTATAGTTTTAAGATAAAACGTGCTTTGATACATAAAACTCACACGTTTTATCTGCCCATTTGTCCCGGCTATTACAACGTTTAAATTGTGTCCCTAGTACAATGTATGATGATAATATTTTATCTGGAAATAAAGGAGCATTTTTTCCGTTTAGGGATTTTTAATGCTATTTCACTTATTACAAGACCTTTTTTTGCAAAATTAACAGTAATATACTCTCATGACATACATACAGTATCTTCCTTTTGAAAAAACAATGGTGTGGTATATGGGGTACAAAGATAGTGGGGCCATTCTTCATCAATAGAAACCACAAGGCCACTGGATATGCAAAATTGCTACATGATGACTTGTCTCCCTGCACGTTCCCTGAGTTTTTCCAGTGCACCACCACATTATGGGTGTCAGGTCCGAGACTACACGTGAGGTAAGTATGACCTGTGTATGGTTATTTTGACTTTTTAATTTCAGTTCAGGTTCACTGTAAATTAAAACTCAGCTCTCTAGAAGGGCAGAATTAGTGTTATCAGCTACTTTTTTTTAACGCAAGCTCTAGGGAGCAATTTATGCTCTCCGTATTAAATATCTGATGTGGGGTTAATGGGAAAGCTTAATTTTTGGCATACTGCCCCTTTAATCAGTTGGTACACAATTTTTTTTTCCTCCATAGCAGTGCATTATTAAAAATCTTTCAGTTAAAATGCGTATAGTGTGAATTGAGCCATAGGAAAACATGAGCATTACTTTTAATATCAATTCTCCTTTCAGTTATAACTGAGAGCAACTAATTAAGTGATTAAGTGTAAATGGGGCCTAAGGCCTTATTCACACTAGTGCACTTCTGTCAGCTTCTGTCTGCTTGTCAGCAACATGTATCAGTCTGTAACACTGATGTGCTGATAAAAAGCGGACAGAAGCGTACATACAGGGAGTGCAGAATTATTAGGCAAGTTGTATTTTTGAGGAACAATTTTATTATTGAACAACAACCATGTTCTCAATGAACCCAAAAAAATCATTAATAACAAAGCTGAATATTTTTGAAAGTAGTTTTTAGTTTGTTTTTAGTTTTAGCTATTTTAGGGGGATATCTGTGTGTGCAGGTGACTATTACTGTGCATAATTATTAGGCAATTTAACAAAAAACAAATATATACCTATTTCAATTTTTTATTTTTACCAGTGAAATCAATATAACATCTCAACATTCACAAATATACATTTCTGACATTCAAAGACAAAACAAAAACAAATCAGTGACCAATATAGCCACCTTTCTTTGCAAGGACACTCAAAAGCCTGCCATCCATGGATTCTGTCAGTGTTTTGATCTGTTCACCATCAACATTGCGTGCAGCAGCAACCACAGCCTCCCAGACACTGTTCAGAGAGGTGTACTGTTTTCCCTTCTTGTAAATCTCACATTTTATGATGGACCACAGGTTCTCAATGGGGTTCAGATCAGGTGAACAAGGAGGCCATGTCATTAGTTTTTCTTTTTTTATACCCTTTCTTGCCAGCCACACTGTGGAGTACTTGGACGCGTGTGATCGAGTATTGTCCTGCATGAAAATCATGTTTTTCTTGAAGGATGCAGACTTCTTCCTGTACCACTGCTTGAAGAAGGTGTCTTCCAGAAACTGGCAGTAGGACTGGGAGTTGAGCTTGACTCCATCCTCAACCCGAAAAGGCCCCACAAGCTCATCTTTGATGATACCAGCCCAAACCAGTACTCCACCTCCACCTTGCTGGCGTCTGAGTCTGACTGGAGCTCTCTGCCCTTTACCAATCCAGCCACGGGCCCATCCATCTGGCCCATCAAGACTCACTCTCATTTCATCAGTCCATAAAACCTTAGAAAAACCAGTCTTGAGATATTTCTTGGCCCAATCTTGATGTTTCAGCTTGTGTGTCTTGTTCAGTGGTGGTCGTCTTTCAGCCTTTCTTACCTTGGCCATGTCTCTGAGTATTGCACACCTTGTGCTTTTGGGCACTCCAGTGTTGTTGCAGCTCTGAAATATGGCCAAACTGGTGGCAAGTGGCATCTTGGCAGCTGCACACTTGACTTTTCTCAGTTCATGGGCAGTTATTTTGTGCCTTGGCTTTTCCACACGCTTCTTGCGACCCTGTTGACTATTTTGAATGAAACGCTTGATTGTTTGATGATCACGCTTCAGAAGCTTTGCAATTTTAAGAGTGCTGCATCCCTTTGCAAGATATCTCACTATTTTTGACTTTTCTGAGCCTGTCAAGTCCTTCTTTTGACCCATTTTGCCAAAGGAAAGGAAGTTGCCTAATAATTATGCACACCCGATATAGGGTGTTGATGTCATAAGACCACACCCCTTCTCATTACAGAGATGCACATCACCTAATATGCTTAAGTGGTAGTAGGCTTTCGAGCCTATACAGCTTGGAGTAAGGCAACATGCATAAAGAGGATGATGTGGTCAAAATACTCATTTGCCTAATAATTCTGCACTCCCTGTAGTGTGAATCAGGTCTAAGGTCGGTTTCACACTAGCAACCAGCGTTTTGACTGTGGTGCAATTGAATAGCATTGCACCGCAATTGTAAAAAACAGGCTTTGTAGATACATGTGGTATTAAGCCTTCATGTTATTCTTGGCAGGGAATCAGATCTTAAGTGAGCCTCTCTAGCGCTTACTTCCAGTGGCAGAATTACGCATTGCAAGCAAGTGTATTGACAAAACTTGCTACCCCACATGCGCAACGCGGAAAACTTTAAAATATCTGCGGCGCCATTGACTTCTGGACTTCCGGTTAACACGGATGTGGGCCTATAACATGCTGTTGCTTTCGCATCAGATGCGATGCTTCCGGTGCATCCCACCGCATCAGATATGAAATGTCCGATAGACTGTCATTGCTTAACGTTACCACGCGGTAAAAATGGGTAACGCAACGCAATGGAAATGCTCTAGTGTGAAAGGGACTGTACTCATAAGGAATTACAGCCTTAAAACTTTTCCTGGCAGAGAACAACTTCTGAGGGAAGGGGATAGATAAAAAAATCAATACCATATTTTTCCTCGGAATCCTCAATGCTTACCTGTGGAAAATAGTAAAGTGTATTTGTTAAAATGATATTGCAGAGGAGGGAAATCTGGAACATATGCACTGTACATACAGTTTGTATGAGATTCGGTGTGCAATGGGCTGACATGATGATTATGTACTATTTGAGTGTTATAATAATCCTAGGAAAATAAACATGGGTCTGTCTCCCAGTCCCAGCTTGCCCCATTGCACTTACAATGTTATATCAGTGATTAGATTGTGAGCCCCTCCAAGGGACAGTTAACCAGCTGAGCGGTCTGGACGAGCTCAGCTCGTCCATCACCCCCGGAGGCTGCCGCTCAGGCCCTGCTGGGCCGATTTTCATCAAATAAAAAGCAGCACACGCAGCCGGCACTTTGCCAGCCGCGTGTGCTGCCTGATCGCCGCCGCAGCGCGGCGACCCGCCGCGTGCAGCGGCGAAAGAGGGTCCCCCCAGCCGCCTGAGCCCAGCGTAGCCGGAACAAAAAGTTCCGGCCAGCGCTAAGGGCTGGATCGGAGGCGGCTGACGTCAGGACGTCGGCTGACGTCCATGACGTCACTCCGCTCGTCGCCATGGCGACGAGGTAAGCGAAACACGGAAGGCTGCTCATTGCGGCCTTCCGTGTTACTTCTGGCCGCCGGATGCGATCAGAAGAACGCATCCGGAGCGCCCTCTAGTGGGCTTTCATGCAGCCAACTTTCAGTTGGCTGCATGAAATAGTTTTTTTTTTATTGAAAAAAAAACCCTCCCGCAGCTGCCCTGGCGATCTTAATAGAACGCCAGGGTGGTTAAGTGACAAGACCATGCTCTGTACAGCACTACATAAGATGTCAGCACTATATAAATATATAATTTAACTATTACCTAAATATACAGCCTGCCAGCGCCGATTGCTGGCTGGCTGATCTCTGCGGTGTTGTCTGACGGGAGAGCGCGCTCATGCGAGTGCAAGCTCCCTTCAAACCTTGCTTCTCGTGGGATGACGCCATATTGCGGCGCAGTGGAACAACAGAGTCACTCTGCCACCGCCATATGGCGTTAGGCGCTCAGCAAAAAGTTAAAGGAAACCTCTGAACTATCCAGAGGCTTCCTACTACTGAGGTCAGTATTAGGCAACTTGTGTTTCTACTGGAGACAATGGTGTCACAGGCGGGACCATAACTCCGTTAATGGGCCAATCACTGCCCTCGCTTAGTGGCAGTGATTGCCATACTTTTTCCCCTTACTGCAGCTAGGGCTTACTTTCGGGGTAGGGCTTATATTTCGAGCATTTTCGGAATTCTCACTACAGCTTACTTTTGAGCAATGTCATCATTTCAGTGAAACAAGGTATGTACGTATTTTTTTTTTTACTTTTATTCCACTTCATGTACACTTTAACTGTCATGAAAGGGTGTATGTATTTTGCAACAAATCTGTTCCATGTTAGTCAAATCATGGCTAGCAGGTAGGCGACATGCCTATTGCTTCCTGAACTCTGCCGAACATTCCTCTAAGTATAACAGTAGGCTTGCTTTAACTCCGACTGCAAATAAAACCTGCCTCAGCTTACACCAGAAGGGACACAGACTTTGATGTCACATGGCTGAAAGTTCAAGCCAAACATCTCCATAGCTAAGCTAACCTGCTAAGTCTCATGGCTATCTGAGCAAGTGGAGATGACGGTAGGCTGCAGTATGCCATTTTATAGCTAGTTAAGAAAGAAAACATCCTACCTCATCCAGTGATTTCATACAAATCAGCTTCTGTGGTAAGTAAAATATACAACCACATATAATGCCCGCATATTAAACATTTCTTTCAAGCTGAGGTTTGGTTCTTGTGTAGATTGGCTCGGCTAGACTCGCATGGTAAAGTACACCTCCAAATACAACATTTAATATGTTAATTACTGTTCCTTTTCCTCTGTGGAAACCAAACTATGGGATTATAGTCTCTTAGCTATTCAAAAATTTGAAATAAAATAATTTAAAAACATTACTCAGGAACCTGGATGTCAGGAGACACAGATGACATAATTTATCGTGTGTCACACCACATAAAGAAGAGTTTTTGGACAAAATGTATAACTGAGAATGTTTTTACTAGGTTCTTAAATGCTACTCCGCATCTGCAGAAGAGTCGTTAAAAGAGGGAGGAGTTAATATAATGGGTGTTATTTGTGGACAAAATGGGTGAACCTAAGACATCCATCAAATCTAGCCTGTTTTTTTACCAAAATTTGTTTTTACCAAAGACTTCCCCTCTGCTGCAGTAGATTAACCAAACGTTATAGCCTTTTATAGGTTCTAAACCAAGGCTTAATTTACTACAGGGAGCTTGTGTGTGGAAGCTACACAAATAGAAAGCTGTGTGGTCATGAAAAAAAGCAGAGTGCTTACAGATTTAACTGAATATTACATTGTTTTAAAAGACAACTGCTTACAGCAGTAGCTGTATGTGAACAGGGAGGAATTGAGATCACACAAATGGCACTACTTTGGGCAAAAGGCAGTTAGGGTGGCTATACAGGCAATAAGGAGCTGAACGGATTGTGTATTATACCACATCTGTTTCCACTAAAATGGACATATGACTATAAAAATCAGAGTATGGACAAAAAAAAAAATCCCAAAAATGTTATTGATAGCACAGTGGGATAGTGAATAGCACTCTCGACTTATAAATTAATACTACTAAAGGAGGAAACCAGAGTGTGCTTCAGTGTAGGTAGTATAGCTGCCCCAGTGTAGGTAGTAGAGCTGCCCCAGTATGGGTAGTATAGCTGCTCCAGTATGGGTAGTAGAGCTGCCCCAGTATAGGTAGTATAGCTGCCCCAAGCTCCCCCCTCCGTTCCCGTGGCCGCCACTCGTGTATCCTTCTGAGCTGGCAGCCACTACCTCTATGCCCGTTCCCGCACCACCGCCTCCTCTCCTGCATCACTCACTTGTCTTTTCTGTTTATCCCCGCCTCCTCAGACTCTGTAGTTAGTCAGCTACAAGAAAATGGCCACCGATGTCCGCATTTGTGGACATCGGTGACCATTTTCTTGTAGCTCTGCTCTAATTACAGAGTGGAGCGGCGAGCTGCGACACAGTGGTGCTTGGACTATTTTTGGGGGTGCATTAGTACACCCCAAAGCACCGCCTAAGCGCCGCCCATGCTAGTTCAACTGGGCACAACACTAACTGGACACAACAATTGACTTGAGACAGTCCTGGTGAGTCCAGCTTATGTTATACTCCTCCAGCTCCCTCCGGCTCCACTCCCCTAAAAAAGCCCTCTCGGGCTGAGGCTCTTGCTGGACGACTGGGTCGGCAGTATTGCACAGGCACAGACCCAGCGGCCCACGTCCTTGATCGCATGCCTGCGGATAGGAGCGATCTGCACATGACGTCAACCATGCACGGCCACGTGATGTCCTGCACAGAGCACTCCTGGCCGTGGATGTGCCTACTGACCGTGGCTGCAGCTCTGGTGCTTTGAGTCTGCCAGGAGAAAAGCGCTAAATAAAACTTCTACACTAGATATTAAATGGTGCCAGAGTGATTTAACACTACACTATATCCAAGATAACAAAACTATTATAAGTTAAATACAACTTACAGTGATTATTACAACAAGAGATCTTTTTCCGCCTCTAGGCCACTGCCTACATGGCCTATACAGCATTTCAGGCTGTGATAGACGGCTGATCTCTTCCGAGTGTAATTCAGGGGCTAAGTGGAATGAGAACAATTCATGACCAATGCCCGAAGACATTTCTAAATGGAAAAAAATATATATACCATAAACATCTCCGAAGGCAAAGAGTGAAAAGAGTGAAAAAAATGACCCCTCCTCCAATCACAGAAACAGACCAGCAGACAACCTTGACCAAATCTCTATACATAAACACTGCCACCACCTTGCAGGAGATTACCGCGCTCTGATAGACCTTGTGCAGATTTCACTGTGTTTTTACAGACAGGATTTGCTTTCCTTAATTCCTTTTTAAGTAACAAGCTTGGAAACTCCTGGAAGCTCACGCTGTATTAGTTCCACAGATACACACCAGAGTCCGGGGAGAGCGAGGGACTAACTTAACACCTGAGGATCTTGATTAATGTTTGCGGACCCGCTGAAAAGGATCTTTATGGAGGTCATAAATGATGTTCTCAGTATTTCCAGACCTGGGAGCGGGACAAGAAACACTAGATGCAGTGAAGAACCACGCCGCCATAATGAATTACTTCAAGCGGCTGACTCACTCGCAATATAACGCGTGGAAATATTTTATACACGCACACACACATTACCAAGTTAGGCATGGTGTATATGGAGGAGCAGGTTAATATCACCAGGCCACACGTCTGTGTCTTCTGAGCTGTAATAACTCTAGTGTAATGGTGTAAGAGTCATACAGAAACATTCCACGCATAACTAGAGACGCAGCGCACGCTTATCTTATATAAATATGCATCGGGGTATTAATAACGGCTAATCCACTATGCAGATGGAAAAGCAGGGAGAGCTTTTATTTAAATACAAGACACTGGAACCTTATAAATCCAGATTCCTATCTGCCGGGTGGAAAAAGTTACCTTGTGTTTAACCATTTCAGCCCGCAGGGATTTTTCACCTTATGCATCAGAGCAATTTTCACCTCCCATTCATTTGCTAATAACTTTATCACTACTTATCACAATTTATTGATCTATATCTGTTTTTTTGCGCCACTAATTAGGCTTTCTTCGGGTGGTACATTTTGCTAAGAATTATTTTTTCATAAATGCATTTAACCAGGATTAATAAGAAAAAAATGGAAAAAATTCATTATTTCTCAGATTTCGTCCATTATAGCTTTAAAATAATCCACACTACCATAATTAAAACCTATGTATTTTATTTGCCCGTTTGTCTCGGTTATGACACCATTAAATTTTGTCCCTATCACAATGTATGGCGCCAATATTTTATTTCGAAATAAACGTGCATTGTTTATGTTTTGCATCCATCACTATTTACAAGCTTATAATTTAAAAAATGTTCGTAGTATACCCCGTTCAAATGCATATTTAAAAAGTTCAGACCCTTAGGTAACTATTTATGTCTTTTTCTTTTTTTTTTATTGTAATTTTTTTTTCCATTAAAAATTTTATTTGGGTAATATTTTGGTGTGGGAAATAAACAGTTAATTTTTAATGTTGTTATATGTGTAAATTGCAATGGAAAAAATATGTAGATGTAGTTTTACTATTTGGCCACAAGATGGCCACCTTCATTTTTTTCCCCTCCTTGTGCTTCTCGCTAAGCGGAAGTACAAGGGGGATGCAGAATTTTTTTCGGGCAGAAAAACTGAAGCCTCTTGTAAGAGCGCTTCGGTTTTTCTGCGGGGGACATGGATCGGTGATCGGGAACCATGTTCCCGTTCACTGATCCCACGGCTACCGGGGGACACCACGGGGACGCGTCCGCAATCGTGCGCGGCAGCGCGCCTAAGCGCGGCACCGCAGCAGAGCAGCGGCAGAAATAGTTAAAGTGACACTAAAGTGACAAAAAACAACTTACCAGTATAATATAATGATTTGTATGTGTAGTTCAGATAATTAATAGAACATTAGTAGCAAAGAAAAGAGTCATATATTTTTGTTTTCAGATATGTATCTTTTTTTTTTTTTTTTAATAACATTGCATCATTCTCTAATATTTGCAGTTTACAAACTACACTCTGCATTTTAAACTATGAAACAGAGCAGAGCTAATGACCCTTTGAAATCCCCTGCAGTAAAACCTTATACAAAGAAGAAACAAGGAGAGACAGGTTCAGAAAACAGCACTGTCTTGGACCCAAGTTGGGTCGGAGAGCTCAGAGAAGCTCTTTTGCTCTTTTGCATAGATAACAACTGAAGTTTCTTAACTATTCCTGTACTGGAAAACAATATGAGGCTCATATCTTGGCTACTAATGTTCTATTTCTTAGCTGGACTACACATGCAATTCCTTATATTATTAAGTTTATTTTTCACTTCAGATTCCATTTAGGAGTCTTTTATTTCCAGGGTTCAGAATTATTTCACCTTTCATTACAGTTATTTTATGTTTGAGGCCAGTTAGCAGGCACAAATATAAAAGGGTACAAAAAATATGTTAAACACATGAAGTACCTGCAAATGAATATTACAAACTGACCTCCCTGTTAGTTCCTCTCAGAAGCTCACCGTTTTCTAGTAACAATGATTCCTTCCAGTTCTGACAAGATTTAGTCAGAGCTGAAATATATCAGTAGCTGCCGGTTATATACAGTATGAGTGGCTGTCAGTTACAACTGAAAGGACAACTGATGAGCAAGGTAATGTCCATGTTTCCCTATGGTTTAAGAGGGCAATATTACATTTTAACTGTGGTCTGTTATGGGGTCATCTCCATTTTTAAAATGGAGGACGGAGAATTCCATTGATCACAGTGGACAAACAGGACACGAGAGAGGAGGTTGAAGAGATTGATGAGTTGACTACACGGGAGGTAAGTATGACATGTGTATGTTTATTTTGACTTTTACTCTTCAGTTCAGGTTTACTTGAAGCCCCACTTAAAAAAAAGAACAACAACAAAAAATTAAAACGGAAAATCATATAATGTTTTCAATGTTGTACATTTTTTATAATTTGAGGTTATTTAATTTTTAAAGAGAATCTGTACTCTAAAATTCTTACAATAAAAAGCATACCATTCTATTCATTATGTTCTCCTGGGCCCTTCTGTGCTGTTTCTGCCACTGTTGAATGGCCTGCGGCGTCGTCGGGATACTGCGGTGCGACGCAATCAGCGGTGGTAGCTATTATTCACCCTACGAGGAAAAGCCAGCCCCCGGCGGTTCAACGCTCCTGGGTGCGTTGCACCGCAACGCACCGAAACGCAGCTTAGGGTGTGAAAGGTAAAATGAAAATCTATGGACTTTCATTTTACCGTGGTTAACGCAAAGTTTGGACTTTGCGTTAAAACGCAGGAAAAGGGCTCTAGTGTGAAAGAGCCCTTAGCGCTTTTGTATAGCGTCTTTTTATTCACTACCTGACCGCAATCGGGAAGTGAACTATTTGCCCTGGAAAGTAATACAATGGGCTTGATTCACAAAAGAGTGTTAACTGTTAGCACGGGCGTTTTCACGTGAATTTTTGCATTCGAAAACGATATTGATTTCGCGCGAAAATTGATATCGTTTCGCTATAGCGAAAATTCGCTATCGCGCGCAATGCGAAGATTCGCGTGAAAGCGCCAGGGCTAACAGTTAGCACTCTTTTGTGAATCAAGCCCAATGTATTTATTCATTAAAATCTCTCGGGAAATCGCTTTTCAAAGCACTTTTTCAAGCGCTTTGGGATTTCCCTATCCTTTCTATTGAATCGCAAACGCTCAGAAAATGGTACAGGAGCCCCATTTGCGATTGGATAGAAAGTTCATCGCTCATGTGAAAACACTCACATAAGCAACATTGCAAAAGCGCTTTCAAGGCGATTTTTTTAAATCGCCACCGCTAAAATCTCACAAAATCACTCCTAATGTGAACAAACCCTAACCGTTTCATTTTTGGATTATAGATCACTCCCAAATTTGTATCTGCTATACAGAGCAGAAAGCAAACTCATCCCTTGCTCTGCCTGCAGGGTTACTGGGACCTAATTTGAGATACAATGGCTCATTAAGGATGGCCCGAACGGTTCGCATTAGAACACGAACTCGTTAACATCGCTGGTTCGCGTTTGCTGTGAACCGCAAACTATATGCCAGTTCGACCCACCCCCTATACTACAGTATTAGGCTCAACTTTGACCCTCTACATCACAGTCACCAGACCCAGGGCAGCCAATCAGGCTACACTCCCTCCTGGAGCCCCCCCATATAAGGCAGCTCCGTCGGCCATTTCCCTCACTCGGTCTGGCTGCAGAAATTAGATAAAGGAGAGGAATCTGCTGCAGACATAGGGAAGGCTTATTTAGGCTCTTGTTAGGCTTGTTAGCTTGCTCCTTGCTGATTCTTACTGCTAAAAAGCACCCCTCAACAGCTCTTTTGAGAGCTAATGTTCTTTTGATGTGCTCTTTTTTTTGTGTGGCCCACTGACACTTGCATACTTGCACCACCCACCACTCAGCCCGGAGGACTAGCGATCTACCACCTGGCGACTTTCCACGGGGATAGACTCTGTTCGGACTGTTTTGTCGGACCCTGGGGTGCTTTTTTTTATCCTGCAGCCCTGGGGGGGACTCTGCCTCTGTCTCTCTCCTCTTTCCCTGGTTCTTTCGCTTTTCTCGCTCCTTCCTCAGTCTCTTTAGCTATTCCTTCTCTTTTTCTCTCTTTCGCTGTCCACTCTTCTCCAGGACACATGGCGGGGCGTCTGGAGCTGCTGCGGAGCTGACAGCTGAGCGAGCGCCACCGGCAGATTGCCACCGGCTGCTCCCCTCACACAGCTCTCCAGACTTCCCCACGCGTCCGTCATTATAGCTAGTGTGCTGTATATATAGGTATATGCTACTTGTACTACTGTACCTGACTGTATATGTTGGATTGCATGCATGTGTTTGTACCATCTCCGACCCTGTCTGAGCCAAAAATAATTTTGTATACAACCCCCGTTGTATTTGGTGAAATAAACGTGATTCTGATATACAGCTCTGCTGTCAGTCGCAGCTGGCCCTTGCTAATTGATACTGTGCAAGGCCCAGCACATTCAGTGACTACCTTTTCACTGCACCTGTGTGGGACAGCTGCATATTTGTAATACCAGTCACTGCATACCTGTTGAGGGTACCTGTGTGTGTGACAGGCAGCTGCACATTGTATTGATACCAGTCACTGCATACCTGTTCAGTGCACCTGCGTGACAGCACACAGTGTTATATTATATACCAGTCACTGCATACCTGTTCACGGTACCTGTGTGTGTGACAGCTGCACGTTTGTAATACTAGTTACTGCATACCTGTTCACAGTACCTGTGTAACCACACACGCGTGTATCAAAAAAGGGCACCTGGAAAAAAGGGCGCGGGGTATAGCCGAAATGTTAAGTTTTAATGCAAAACCATATATTTCTTTTAAAGAGACTCCGTAACAAAAATTGCATCCTGTTTTTTATCATCCTACAAGTTCCAAAAGTTATTTTAATGTGTTCTGGCTTACTGCAGCACTTTGTACTATCACAGTCTCTGTAATAAATCAATGTATCTTTCCCCTGTCAGACTTGTCAGCCTGTGTCTGGAAGGCTGCCAAGTTCTTCAGTGTTGTGGTTCTGCTATGAACTCCCCCTTCCAGGCCCCTCTATGCACACTGCCTGTGTGCTATTTAGATTATCTTTTACAAGCTGGATAAATCGTCCTCTGAGCTGGCTGGGCTTTCACATACTGAGGAGTTACAGACAAGGGCAAAGCTGTTTGCAGGAAGAAAAGAGCAGCCTGAAACTTCAGTGCATGAGAGATGCAGGGGGAAAGAAACACACAAATGATCTCTTGAGATTCAAAAGGAAGGGTGTATACAGCCTGCTTGTGTATGGATGTATTTTCTATTTGTGGACATACTGTACATCAACCTACTTCCTGTTTTGGTGGCCATTTTGTTTGTTTATAAACACACTTAAAACTGTTTTTAACCACTTTTAATGCGGCGAGGAGCGGCGAAATTGTGACAGAGGGTAATAGGAGATGTCCCCTAACGCACTGGTATGTTTACTTTTGTGCAATTTTAACAATACAGATTCTCTTTAAGGGGTTGTAAACGAAAATTTAGTGCTAAATAGGTTAAATAAACGGAAATGAAATGGCAAAATACCGTCTATAACAACAAACGAATTCTGAAAAGAAACGTCAAATAGCGTCTATAACAAAAACGATATTTACACTTGTATTAAGCATAGCAATGCAATGGTAGGTTTTACAGATATTTTACTGTAAATTATACCTTACTGTAGGCTCACACAGAGCTCTCCCTACCCCTATCCCTAACCCCTAGACCTCCTCTTTGTTTAAATATACAGAATTTAATAAATTGTATATATTACATATATTGTGCTGTAACTATACCTAACCTTACTCTCACACAGAGCCCTCCCTGTACCTATCCCTAACCCCTAGACCCCCCTGGTGGTGCCTAACCCTAAGACCCCCTGGTGGTGCCTAACCCTAAGACCCCCCTGGTGGTGCCTAACCCTAACCACCCCCCTGGTGGTGCCTAACCCTAACCACCCCCCTGGTGGTGCCTAACCCTAACCACCCCCCTGGTGGTGCCTAACCCTAACCATCCCCCTGGTTGTGCCTAAACCTAACCACCCCCTGGTGGTGCCTAAACCTAAGCACCCCCCTAGTGGTGCCTAACCCTATATCTCCCCTGGTGATGGCTAACCCTAACCATCCTCCTGGTGGTCTATATTGCACTGTAACTATACCTAACCCTCCCTGTATCTAACCCTAACCCTATCCACCCCCCTGGTGGGGCCTAACCCTATCCACCCCCCTGGTGGTGCCTAACCCTAGCCACCCCCTGGTTGCATATATTATACTGTAACTATACCTAACCCTCCCTGTACCTATCCCTAACCCCTAGACCACCCTGGTAATGCCTAAATCTAACCATCCCTACCGCACAAACACCCTAAACACATATAAACAATAATATATTTAATCCTTAAAATACTTCTCTACAAATAACATGAATAAAATAATGTATATATTTGTAATAGAATAAATAGCCTTAAAATAGCCTTAAAATCACATATACATTAACATTATAAATAGAGAAAAGTATATATAAATATATACAATACAATAGATAGCCTTACAATCACGTATGCATTAGAAATCTTAAAATAACAGTAATATTAAAAGCGATATTTTAGTAACTATAATCAACACATTGTAAGTGTAAAAACAAAGTTAATACCAAAAGCGATGTATTTCTAATACAATAAGGTTGAAAACGGTATTTACGCATTATACATATGAAAACAAATTTTTAAATGATCAAAGAAGTGTAATCGAAAATTTAGTTGTTATAGTTTTGTAAGCGAAATTTTTAAACTAAAAAATAAGTAAAAACTGATATAAGCGAAATTTAAAAACGAAAAAATAAGTATAACACAAATTCAAAACGAACTTGTAAGCGATATTTGTTATAAACCTTATTCTGTAAACGAAAACTTTTGTTAACCCGATCCCTGTAACCGCTATTTCTCGGGCGCCCTTTTTTCCTGTCGGGCGCCGAATAGCCGATATTTTGCATTGCAGTCTATGGCGGCGCCCTTTTTGTCCACTATCCCTGTGCGCCCTTTTTTACTAGCACCACCACACATTGTTGTACCAGCAGTCACTGCAACCTTTTCACTGCACCTGCGTAACCACACATCGTATTAGTCAAGTCAGTGCAAACCTTTCACTTCATCCCCCCAATATGGACAAAACAAGAGGCAGAACTAGAGGCAGGCCACCCGGCAGGTCTGTTCGAGGTCGCGCTGTCGTGATTTTGTGCGGCCCTCTTCAACCAAAATACAGTGTTCAGAAGAAGGCACGTGTCATCAACCCCCAATATTGTCAGGACGTAGTTGACTATTTAACACAGAACACCTCATCACCCTCCACTTCCGCACGGAAGTGTGACATATCTTCCTCCTCCTGCTCTGATTCTGGCACCCCACTTAACACTCCGTCGGCAGCCATCACTAAAGTGCCATCATCCCAGGGCTCAGTGGTGTGGAAATTTTTTGGTGTATCTGCCTCAGATGAGAGCAATGCCATCTGTACTCTCTGCCACCGAAAATTGAGCCGGGGAAAGACCAAGACCCGTGTAGGGACAACTACCTCACGAAGGCACTTGATTACAAAGCACAAACTGCAATGGGATGACCACCTGAGGAAAAGTAAGAACAAGAGAAAAGAATGGCCCTAAAGGAAACCGAACCACAACCATAATAACAATATAGAAAAGCCTTTACTATGTCATATAAAGATTAAAAACATATAAAACAATTATTGCACTGTAATATGAAGCCCAATAATAGGCATAATGTAATAATGTAATGTTCATTCTTAGGTGGTGTCACTCTCTGTTCAGTTCACCTTTACTTGATTTGATGTTTCCAGCATATAGGGGGATTGAATTGTCATTTGTTTACACATCTATTGATTTGGAGACTTGTTACATTATGCCTATTATTGGGCTTCATATTACAATGCAATAATTGTTTTATATGTTTTTAATCTCTATATGACATGATAAAGGCTTTTCTATATTGTTATTATGTTTGTGGTGCGGTTTCCTTTAGGGCCATTCTTTTCTTTTGTTCTTGTATTCTTGTTCATTGGCCTTTCTGCACACGATTATATTTATGGTATTGATTACTAATAAGCCTTAGTTACTTTTGATGGTGCTTGTCCTGTGCTTTTTGGTGTCAAAACACCTGAGGAACAGCAGCACACAAAAGCAAAGCCACACACCGTAGTGTAAGATACCATCACGTAATTATTTCTCAAAAAAAGTGATACCCAAACTGTATCGTGATGTTGAAAGGCAAGTGGTGTCATCTCTGGCACACAGCATTGGGTCCATCTGACCACGGATGCCTGGTCTGCAAAGCACGGTCAGGCCTGCCTGAAGACTAAGTCCCCACACACAGCATCTCTACCTGCACAACGTGTGACTGCCCGCCCCAAGACTAAGTCGGTCCCCACACATCATCTCTGCCTGCAGGCCGCTTGACTGCCTTCTCCGCCACCACCAACTGGGTCCAGGACTCCAGGTGGGTTCTTGAATTTTTAAGGCTGCTGCTATAGTAATTTTTCTGGTGCGTGTACATGCCTACCTAATTTTTCTGGCTGCACTGTCCCTGCAACAACAAAACAAAAGGCATGTACATGTGCCAATTCCCCTTCGTGATCGTTACCTTGCCGCAGTGAAGGGGCTTGCGTATCACAATGAAGCAATGCTGGCTATATGAGTGTCTGGGGGAGGGGGGCACACCCAAGCAAATAAGGTAGTTGCATCATTGTGGACAGACCAAATTCGATCAGCTGGACACTCAGTCACTGTTGTTCTGTCATTGAGCTACCTCAGCCTGACCATATGGGCTTGAAAACTGCCTTCGCCTGGCCATGGTGCGCACCAGTCCAGCACCACGGCCGACACTACACAAACAGCTGCTTGCGGTGCATTACACAGTGAGTTTGGTCTGTCAGTGTGAAGCAGTACCCCAATTACACTACCTGATTGATGGATACACATGCAAGATGTTTTAAAGCACTTTAGGCCTCCAATTTAGCATGCAATGTGCTTTCTGCTGTGCATCAAATCCTGATTTTTCCCCGGGACTTTTGGCGTGTATACCACTCCGCCATGCCCCCCCTCCAGGTGTTAGACCCCTTGAAACATCTTTTCCATCACTTTTCTGGCCAGCATGAATGTTTCTAGTTTTCAAAGTTCACCTCCCCATTGAAGTCTGATGCGGTCCGCGAACTTCGCGCGAACCCGAACTTTTGCAGAAGTTCTAGGTTCGCAAACCTAAAATCGGAGGTTCAAGCCATCTCTATGGCTCATATGCAATTCACTTTTTCATCTTAGTTTTCTCCTATGAGATAATTTTTCATCTTCTCTTTAAAATAACTTTTCAGCACTCTGCAATAAAAAAAATACCAAAAAGTAGGTTCAAAAGTACTTTTAAAATGATTTTGCATATTTTCTTGCTTGCTGGAGGCATTTTATTGCTAATGTATGAAAATATCACCTAGGAGGAAACTTGAAAAAGTGAATTGTATATAACCCAACATGTCTTAAAGTTTGATTGTCCTGCTTGTCTGAAAAATGATCAATTACATACCGTATATTCTCGCATATAAGCTGACCCGTGTATATGCCGAGGTACTACCCACTTTCCCTCAGAAACCATGAAAAAGTGATTGACTTGCGTATTAGCCCCCTCCCCAGTATAGCCCCCTCCACAGTAGCCAGATGTTCCCCCAGTACAAGTCAGCCCCCTCCCCATAGTCAGATGTGCCCCAAGGATGATACAGCTGTGTCTCAAGAAGCCACTAGATGGTGTCAAAGATATGAGTCACAGTGATTGCCACACAGGAAGAACACCCAATCATTGCACCGCTGACACGATGCTGATATGCTCCACTCCACAAGACAGGAGGCACAGGTAGTCTTGAGCAGTGCACTCTGCACACCATGTTGCAGAGGATGGCGGGTATGGACACAGCAGGGGGCCAGCTGGCAAGAGCAGTATCACTAGTGCACAATCCTTATGCTCTTCTGACAGTAACAAAACCTGCTCCACCATCTGTTCTGCTCCACTGACTCGTATACAAGCCGAGGCGGTAACTTTTCAGCACATTTTGTGCTGAAAAATTAGGCTTATACGCGAGTATATAAAGGTAGCTAGATAGTTAGTTTGGTTGAAAAAAGGCATCTGTCCATCAAGTTCAGCCAGGACAAAAAGAACACACACACCATCCTGAAATTGTATATATCACAGTTGATTCAGGGGAAGGCGAAAAACCTTACAAGGTCTGGGCCAATTAGCCTTAAAAGGAAAAGTTCCTTCCCAACTCCATATGGCAGTATAGAAAAATTGTTTTTTTTTTATTATTGTATTTTTAATTCGAGAAATTTGGTCAAATGTCTTGTTTTTTTGTTTTGTTTTTTTTTCCAATATTTTACTATTGGCTGTAGTGAACAATTCTGATATTTTTTTCTACAAAAATCAATAATCCGTGATAGGTTGATATTAGCTTTGCAGTGGTTTTGCGCAGGCTCGGGTCGCTCCCGGAAAAGGAAGCGAGACAGGGGAGCGTGCACGGCCAGGCTATGCTTGCACAGTTGGCCCCAGACTAGAGGACATTGCGGTTGCATTATGCTAGGTTCACAGTGGTCAGCTGCATAGCGCATGCGTTATAATGGGCTTGATTCACTAAGGCAAATAGCATGCCTTATCAAAGAGTAGCATAGCGAGTGCTACGAACCCCCAGAGGCTCAGGGCAGGACGAGTGGATTGGCAATTAGCAGGCATAGGTTTGTAGCGCTTGCTATGCTACTCTGATAAGGTGTGTTAACTTTTATAAGGTGTGTTAACTTTGATAAGGCGTGTTATCTCTGATAAGGCGTGTTAACTCAGATAAGGCATGCTATTTGTCTTCGTGAATTAAGCCCAATGTGTGTACTGCAGTGAAGACTGAACATAGACTTTAATACAAAGCCTGCATGCAGCAAGTTAGAGTAGCTTCACACTTATTTTAAAAACATACCGTGGCTCCGTTTTTTGAATGGACAGTCCGGATTTGCATGATTTTCACGGACCCCGGATACACAGAGGGGTAGTGGAAATCAATAGTAAAATGGATCCCCCTCTACACAGGCATTTTTGGACACAGAAACGGACTGGAAACGTATGCTGTACATAGAAAAAAAAAAAGTAAAACAGAGGGGGCAAAAGGAAATGTACCAAATCGGATCCGTTTGAAATGGATCCAATCTGCTATGAACAAGTGTAGACCTAGCCTTAGAATAACGTGATCAGTTCGGCCCTGTTCAGACTGTCAGCATTTGCAGAATGCGTATAAATTGAACGAAACGCAAGGTAAAAAACAAATGCATGCGTTTTCTATGCATTCCAATGCGTTCTCTATTGCGTTTTGCACACACACACGTGACCCGGGAAACAGAAAAGAATTATGGGAACCGCAGAGGCAAACGTACGCTAAAAACACAATAGTACGCCGTTTTGATACGCGTCCATAGACTTTCATTGTGTCCGTTTCTGTGCGTGACGCACAGAGCTGCGTGCATCAATGTGGATGAGAAACGTATGCATCTCATACGCATACATGTGAAGGAGGCCATTAGAAAACATTAGTAGCCGTTTCTATGCGCAAAATCTGTCTGTATGCGTTCTTGAAAAACGGCTAGGAACGCACATAGTCTGAACAGGGCCTTACAGAGCAGTACTGTGAGCAGCTCCATAGAATTGTATGGGCAGTGAGTTGACATGCAGAATTATTCTGAAAAGCCACTGAGCACTGTGAACTGAGTGAACTTAGTTTCTTTACTCACATTATATTTTGAAACTGCTGCCGATTGGTTCTTGAGGAAGGTTTAGCCCAGAACACTCTGAACACAAAGCATGTCATTAGAAGACATGACAGGTTTGCGTTTGTGTCAGTAACACAGATAGCCCCACCCGGCTGCCATTTCCTTTCATCACCTTGTAAGGTTGCCAGGCAGAGCCAGTAAGCAATAAGTCGCCATCAGACAGGGCATGGAAAGCCACAATAAGAAAAGAACACAGATGTTTCTGCAAACTCACAGAATTTATCGGAGACTTTTCATTTCTCGAATACACAACGTGTTTTAGAGAAAGCCAACCGTCATGACATCATTTATAAATTACATTTATTCCATATATCTCTGTAGATATGAATTGACAATGACCACAGTAAAAAAAAAACACATAACAATGAAAATCCAATTTTAATTCTTTATTTTGCTTCCTGCAAAGGTATAAATGTTGCATGAAGCATCCGCATTTTACCATTTCCTGTTGTATTGAGATGACTACATTTTAGAACAAATGTGGTTTTGTCGGACGAGTGATCTGTCAATGTCATTCACGGAGCAGCACCCTGTATGGAAGAAAATAAAGGAAGAGAAATAAGCATTAGGATTACCAAAGTTCCACATCATATTAGTAGGAATAATCAATCATAATACTTTGCTTTGTTTTAAAGCTTTACCAGTTTAACTAGGATGTTTTCCTTTTAGAGAAAGCTCTCCATTTGCTGTTTCAAGTATCCCTAAAGTCAGGGGTGCGGTTTGGCCCAGGACAACTAAGGGGCCCACTTGGGGCCTCACCCACAGCTGGGGCCTCCCATGCTGTCAGGGCCGCCCTGTCGGTAACTTGTATGGCCGCCACTGCCTCCCTGTCACCCACACACATTTCAGATCAGCAGCAATGTGAACAGAGAGGTGAGTGGCACAGTGACCATGGAGTACACGTCAGATGCGGAAGTGAGGTCATTGCTCTTTTCCTGCATTTGAAGTTTGCCACACAGTTACTATGAACTGCTTTACTCTCTTTGGGTCACTGTTGACCTGCAGGTCTGTGATTGTTGGGAATGGGGAGGCAACAAAAAGTTACATACCCCACCGACACCAATGGCCTATATGGGAAGGGGTGGGGGGACTCCTTGGCTACCTAAACTGGGAATAGATATCTATACTGTGGGGATACCTTGGCTACCTATACTGGGGTAGGCTACCTAAACTGGGGGGGGGGGGGGGGAAACCTTGGCTACCTATACTGGGGGTGGCTACCTATACTGGGGGGAAGCCTTGGCTATTATTATTATTATTATTATTTATATAGCGCCAACATATTACGCTGCGCTGTACAGTGTATATATATATATATATATATATATATATATCTTGTCACTAACTGTCCCTCAAAGGAGCTCACAATCTAATCCCTACCATTGCCATATATCTATATTATGTAGTAGTGTAAGTACTGTAGTCTAGGGCCAATTTTTTTTAGGGGGAGCCAATTAACTTATCCATACGTTTTTGGAATGTGGGAGGAAACCGGAGTGCCCGGAGGAAACCCACGCAGACACGGAGAGAACATACAAACTCTTTGCAGATAGTGCCCTGGCTGGGATTCGAACCAGGGACCCAGTGCTGCAAGGCGAGAGAGCTAACCACTACGCCACCGTGCTGCCCCACGGGGCTGGGGGTGGCTACCTACACTGGGAGGAAGCCTTGTCTACCTATACTGGGGTGGCTACTTATATGGGGGGTGAACCTTTGGTTGCCTTCCTATACTGGAGGGCTATGTATTTTTAGGAGGATAACTGTGGCTTGCTTTTATTACTGGAGATGAAACCTCTGTGGGTAGAGGGCCAGCAATTATGTGCTGCTTGGGACCACAAAAACCTTTGCAGTGCCCCTGCCTGAAGTGCAACAAAATGACATACTTACCTCAGTAGTGGGAAGAAGCCTCTGGATAGTCTTTAGACTAGAGCCTCTAGAGCCAAGTTTCTTAACATGTGGTACATTTACCCCTGGGGGTACTTACACTTCTTACAGTTAATCTATTACAGTGAGTTTTTGAATTAAAGAAACAATAAATCATTTTGGTTAATTAACACCACAAAGGGATGTTTAAAAAGCATTTGTACACAAGTATGTAGCATTCCTCTTGAATATATATGTGTCAAGGGGTACTTAAGGTGATATTATTCTGAATAGGAGATACTGGGCAAACACCACCTTTCAAAAACGAGTATGTGTCATATGAATTGTGAGACGCACTGGTCTGGAGGCTACCCGGATGCTCAAATAGCTCACTGTTCCAGTGCTGGGTGTCAAACTCAAATATAAAATGGGCTGAAATTGTACACTGGGACTTAGTTGCAGGCCAACTTCAATGTCTACTGGCCACCTTCCTCTCTTATGAAGTTCCCAGGTGTCTAATGGCCCCCCCAACCCCTTCACAGTTCCCTGGTGTCCAGTGGTCCTCCCTTCCCTATACAGTTCCCTGGTGTCTAGAGGCCCCCATCCTCCCCTATACAGTTCCCTGGTGTCTAGAGCCTTGCCCCTCCCTCCCCCATATGTCTTCCCTGATGTTGTAGGGCTCCACCTCCAATATAGCTTCCCTGGTGGCCTAAAGTGGGCCAAACATAATGCAAAGTAGGGAAACCACTTAGGGCCAAATTGAACGGCTCTGAGGGCCAGATTTGGCCCACGGGCCAGAGTTTGACATGTATGCTTTATACCCATTCAACTCAGCTTGAGTCAAACAGGTTTATTCTGGACATAAGCAGCTGTGGACAAGTGTATATGGATTGTGAGTGCCCAAGTAATGTCTGCACATGCCCAGAATGAAGAACTCCTGTAGGGAAGGAAAAAGCCAGGTACACGCAGTTTTGTTCTACTGGGCATGTCTGGGCCTTACTCGTGCATGCCCAGTCCGGCAACCACAGCAAGGAGTGACCACAAGGAGAGGGTCTCTGCACAGGAATGGTGGGCTCTACACGGCTCATGGAAGTCTGTAGACCATCCAGAGGCTTTGAGCTGCTGAAGTAAGTCTCTAACTTTTTACTTTTGAATCACTTTAGTTGTGCTTTAAGGGCTAGAATTATTGTTTGAATTTAGAAAAACTGGTGGACATTATTCAGCTTCCAAATCATCTACAATAGAAAAAAAAAGCAATTTTTCTCTACAATAATGTTTCTACTGTATTAAAGCAGACCTGAACTCAGAACTTCCTCTCTGCTCTAAAAGATAAGCAACAGCATAATAATCTTGAAAGAAAAACATTTCTTTGTTACAGCTGATACAAATCCTGCAATAAATCTGCAGTGTGTCTACTTCCTGCTTTCATGGAAGCAGACATATTGTTAACATCCTGTGTTTACCAATTAGCTGCTCTGCCCTGGCATCCAGCTGACACAGCTGAGAGATCAAATTACTCTAGTGATTAGTCACAGATGAGGGGGGATTAGACAGGCTAAACTCTCTAAATACATACAGTGTGCATTTCTCTATGTTTTCGTTCAGTCCTGTGCAAGAGTTCAGGTCCACTTTAAATCCTTCAAATATTAGCGTTAGATAATTAACTTTGTAAAAAATAGTAGATTAATGAGTAGCTGCTATAAACATTCATTAACAGGCTTTTGTTTGAAGGGATTAACAAACAACATCAAAGATTTAGCATTTAAAGTGAGGATTAGCTGTGTAACAATGTGCATAGAGGAGTTTGCTGGGCGGATTGAAGAACCAGTCAGTCATCATTGGATAATTTGGATTGGGGTGAAGTTGTTCTATGGGAAGTGTCAGAGATGCCTGACTCTCCTGTCATGAGTTCACTTTTAATTAACGGATTGAATTATATGAGTTATTTTAAACTATTACACCTGAAATGAATATTCTATTCACCGTACAAAGGTATGAGAAACTAATTAGAGATGCATTCTAAGAAAAATGCTTTGGGCAGCTATTTACATTACATTAAATAAATCTGTCGCCAGGGGCGTAACAATAGACCCTGAAAGAGATGCAGCCCCAGCGGGGCCCAGAAACCGCAGGGTGCCCCGTGGGGGGAGAAGTTTCTTTCCCAGTCCCAGCAATATATAGATATAGGAAATGTTTTTAATGCTAAAACCAAAGAAACTTACAGTAAAAGTGGTTATCCTAAATAATTTACTGCATCCTACTATATGTCACATTCCTCTTTAAGTGCTTTATTAAAAACCTGATCATGAAGAAACTGAAGTCACCCCCCCCCCCCCCTGGATCCCCCCATCCCCGCTCCCCCTCCAGCTATGTGAGGCAAAAGGGCAAGTCATTACCTTTCTTCCTCTGCTCGCCGCGTGACTCTCACTAGAGGGCGGCATTGCAGGAAGTCACGGCGAGCAGAGGAAGTAACGTGCTTCACCGCTCGCTCGCTTATACTTTTGCCGCACATAGCTGGAGGGGTAGAGTTGAGCCGAAATTTTCGTAATTTCGCATTACTATAATTACGCATGTGAAATTTGCGATTACGATGCGAAATTACGGTAGCGTAATTGCCATTAAAATCGTAATTGAAAATACCGTAAGCGTAATTTTCAACGCGTAATTTCGCGTTTCGTTCATGCCGTAATTTCGCATTAAACGCTACCGTAATTTCGCGTTAAACCGTAACGCTCCGTATAATATAAAAAAGCCGCCGACTTTAAGGGTTAATAGCAAAGCCCCCTTAAATGCTAAGAGCCTCAGATTTGGTGAATATATTAAGGAGATCAGGAGGAATAAGAGGAAAATTTTTTTTTTAAAAAGACCTTATAGTTTTTGAGAAAATCGATGTTAAAGTTTCAAAGTAAAAATGTATACATTTAAAAACCTGCCGACTTTAACGGTTAATAGCAAAGCCTGCTTAAAGTTTAGGAACACCAAATTCCTAGGGTATATTAAGGGGATCAGTGGGAATAAGAGGAAAAAAATTTTTTTCAAAAAGACCTTATAGTTTTTGAGAAAATCGATTTTTAAGTTTCAAGGGCAAAAATGTCTTTTAAATGCGGAAAATGTCAGTTTTTTTTGCACAGATAACAATAGTGTATTATTTTCATAGATTCCCCCAAGTGGGAAGAGTTTTACTTACTTCGTTCTGAGTGTGGGAAATATAAAAAAAAAACGACGTGGGGTCCCCCCTCCCAGACCCCTTTAACCCCTTGTCCCCCATGCAGGCTGGGATAGCCAGAATGCGGAGCACCGGCCGCGTGGGGCTCCGCACCCTGACTATACCAGCCCGCATGGTCCATGGATTGGGGGGTCTCGGAAGGGGAGGGGCAGCCAAGCTTTCCCCTCCCCCTCCGAGCCCTTGTCCAACCCAAGGACAAGGGGCTCTTCTCCACCTCCGGTGGGCGGTGGAGGTGGAGGCCGCGATTTCCTGGGGGGGGTTCATGGTGGAATCTGGGAGTCCCCTTTAAAAAGGGGTCCCCCAGATGCCCACCCCCCTCCCAGGAGAAATGAGTATAGAGGTACTTGTACCCCTTACCCATTTCCTTTAAGAGTTAAAAGTAAATAAACACACAAACACTTAGAAAAAGTATTTTAATTGAACAAAAAACATAACCATGAAAAAAGTCCTTTAATATTCTTAATTAACCATTAATACTTACCTGTCCCTTTAAATAAATGATCCCTCGCAATATCCTCGGAAATGTTCTATCAGTTACAATGTAACAAAGTTATTACAATGTAACAACTTTGTTACATTGTAACTACGCCGCACCCGACGCCACTCGCCGCTCAGCCGCCGCATACGCGTCCGTGCTGCACGGACCCGACAGAGCTCTGAGCTATATAGCTCAGAGCTCTCTAAGCATCTTTGTATTTGGGCTCCAAGGAGCCCCATTGGTCCTTAGCAGACCAATGGGGTTCCTTCTGATTTGAAGGAACCCCATTGGTCTGCTAAGGACCAATGGGGCTCCTTGGAGCCCAAATACAAAGATGCTTAGAGAGCTCTGAGCTATATAGCTCAGAGCTCTGTCGGGTCCGTGCAGGACGCTAAGTCCCGCCGGCTCCCGCTGCCCTCCCCGCCTCTCCCACATGTCACCCACATGTCACCCACATGTGGGTGACATGTGGGTGACAGATGTGGGCGGGGTGGACAGCGGGGGCCAGCGAGGACTTAGCGTCCTGCACGGACGCGTAAGTGTATGCGGCGGCTGAGCGGCGAGTAACGTCGGGTGCGGCGTAGTTACAATGTAACAAAGTTGTTACATTGTAAGAACTTTGTTACATTGTAACTGATAGAACATTTCCGAGGATATTGCAAAGGGATCATTTATTTAAAGGGACAGGTAAGTATTAATGGTTAATTAAGAATATTAAAGGACTTTTTTCGTGGTTATGTTTTTTGTTCAATTAAAATACTTTTTCTAAGTGTTTGTGTGTTTATTTACTTTTAACTCTTAAAGGAAATGGGTAAGGGGTACAAGTACCTCTATACTCATTTCTCCTGGGAGGGGGGGTGGGCATCTGGGGGAACCCCTTTTTAAAGGGGACTCCCAGATTCCACCATGAACCCCCCCCCCCCCCAGGAAATCGCGGCCTCCACCTCCACCGCCCATCGGAGGTGGAGAAGAGCCCCTTGTCCTTGGATTGGACAAGGGCTCGGAGGGGGAGGGAAAAGCTTGGCTGCCCCTCCCCTTCCGAGACCCCCCAATCCATGGACCATGCGGGCTGGTATAGTCAGGGTGCGGAGCCCCACGCAGCCGGTGCTCCGCATTCTGGCTATCCCAGCCTGCATGGGGGACAAGGGGTTAAAGAGGTCTGGGAGGGGGGACCCCACGTCGTCTTTTTTTTATATTTCCCACACTCAGAATGAAGTAAGTAAAACTCTTCCCACTTGGGGGAATCTATGAAAATAATACATTATTGTTACCTGTGCAAAAAAACTGACATTTTCCGCATTTAAAAGACATTTTTGCCCTTGAAACTTAAAAATCGATTTTCTCAAAAACTATAAGGTCTTTTTGAAAAAAAAAATGTTCCTCTTATTCCCACTGATCCCCTTAATATACCCTAGGAATTTGGTGTTCCTAAACTTTAAGCAGGCTTTGCTATTAACCATTAAAGTCGGCGGGTTTTTAACTGTATACATTTTTACTTTGAAACTTTAACATCGATTTTCTCAAAAACTATAAGGTCTTTTTGAAAAAAAAAATTTCCTCTTATTCCTCCTGATCTCCTTAATATATTCTCCAAATTTGAGGCTCTTAGCATTTAAGGGGGCTTTGCTATTAACCCTTAAAGTCGGCGGCTACCTAACATTGATCCATGCGTCAACTTTTCCGCTTGAGAACATGGCCATACGCATTAATTTCGTAATACCCACAGTAATGCGAAAATTACGCGAAAAATTACGCTTACGCGAAATTTCGCAAAATCCTTCTTCATTACGATTATGTACTTACGGCCATAATCGTAATTACACTAATTACGCGAAATTTCGCGAAATCGTAATTACGTCATTACACTCATCTCTATGGAGGGGGAGCGGGGACGGGGGGACCCATGTGAGGGAGGGGGGCGACCCCCTTTTCCGCCGCTGTGCCTGCTACCCCCTCAGTCATCCTTTTAAAAAAACCGCAAACGGATCAAAAACGTATACTGCAAAAGGGCAGCAGGGATCCGTTTGCGTTCCGGTTTCTGAAAACAGGAGCCCGGACCGCGGATTGCATTCTGCAACCGTGTCTAGTGTGGACCGACCCTTACTGCAGGAAAGTTCATAGGGTCATTAGCTCTGCCCTGTTTTATAGCTTAAAGTACAGAGTGTGGTTTGCAAACTGCAAATATGACAGAATGATGCAATGTTATGAAAAACAAACAACAAAAATTATATCACTGAAAATAAAATATGAGGCTCTTTTCTTTGCTACTAATTTTCGATTCCTTATCTGTACAACACATACAATTCATTATATCATAAGTTCTTTTTTCACTTCAGGTTTGCTTTAAAGGATGGGTTCTATTTGCTTTCTTTTAATCATTAGCTTTCCTCTTTATCATGTTTCACTGCTAGTGCTGCCGAAATTTGGTTTTCTTAATCATGGCTGGCTTCCCTCCCTGGCACATAGTGCTGCTTCTACATCCCACAAAATACGTGGGAACGTTCAACAGCCTCTGCTGGCAAAGTGTGAGATCTGGCGGAATGTTGGTAGGTCAGATTCGCAAAACTGACACATGTGTAAGGAAACCACAGCAGAAGAAACCAGAGCCCCGCCAGAACCCAGCCTGGAAACCTGATGTACTCTCCCAAACCAATTCACCTCACTATATGGGCGGAAACTGACCATGGGAATGCAATATGGATGAGAGGGTGAGGGTGACAGAGTATCAGAATGCCAACGGCCCTTACTACGCCAACATTTCTGGCCAACAGCTGCACCAACCTGTGAGAGCCATCGCAAGCCTGAACTCTTCCCTTAGAATGTCAAGGACTTCTTTCACACCATCTTCTCCCTTAAGGAAAACAACAATGACAATAATGACTACTTGCTCTACAACCACTCTGTCAAACTACTGGATTAGCTGGATTAGCAAAGTCAGTGTGAGACATTCTGATGTGAGACGAAGGTGTAAGCTGAAATAAGGTTTTTAGCAAGATTTTTTACATGTACCTGCTTTTAGTAAATAGTAGATGTGAAATATACATGTACTAAACAAAGCAATAGCAATAAATTTTACACAGTACAATCAAATATTTAGCAGTTGGATGTGGCATAAAAACATCCAGTAGTTCAGATCCATGTTGATGTGGTAGGATCAGCCTGGATTTACATCACAGGTGCCTATAGGCACCCTAGACTCCATGAACTATAAACACCCGCCAAACTGCACCGCAAGTGTGCTGGCTGGCCCAGCTGTCACTTCTTTTTTAGTTCCATTGCCCATCATAGGTAGATACAGGTGCCCCTTAGTATTAGGTCACCAGAGCTATCCTTGGGATTAAAGTGAACCAGAGACGAAGCACCCTTATGTATTTTATCATATATATCAGTGGGAACATTAGAGAAAACACCTAGCCTGCTCTCTGTTTCATTCTTCACTGCTCAGCCTGCTTGTTATCAGCCCTGATAAAATCCCTGACTGAGCATCCAGTCTGGCTTTGCTCAGGAATCATTATAGCTGAGTCATTATAGCAGAGCCAGAAGGGAGCAGGCTTTTGATTAAAAATACATCAGAGAATACAGACTCAGCTATAACAAACAGGGCTGATAACAAACAGGCTGAGCAGTGAAGGATGAAACAGAGAGCAGGGTAGGTGTTTTCTCTAATATTCCCACTGATATACAGTATATGGTATATGGTAAAATACATGAGGGTGCTTCGTCTCTGGTTCACTTTAAGTAGCTAGAGGAGCCCCCGACTGAAGGGAGACCTGAACAGTGGAATGCAGAGACCGGGTTAAGTAACCTCTCATTTACATTCTTCTCAGAACTCTGCATAGGGAGGGAGGAAAGCAGTTAGGGAGATGGTTGAGCTGCTTTTCCCTCTTCAGGTGCCTGTAGGCATATGCCTGTAGTGGCTTATGGTTAATCCAGCCCTGGGTAGCATAAGTTCATCAGAAATGAGAAATACTATAGAGAGCTTACAATGTAGTCCGCTGGATAGCGTACTGGTAAGACTGTTGCCTCTGATGCGGGATTTGAGCCTTTGACTAGGGTTTGAATCCTGGCTCAAGCCAGTACATAAACAGTCTTTGGGGAAGGCTCCCTAATGACCGGGTTGCCTGTGGAACGTGCCTAAGTGGCTGCAGCTATGGCGTTATTAGCTCGCCAGGAAAAAAGCGCAAAATATAAATGTTCTGCATCTTATCTTGTCTGAGTCTAGAGGATTTCCTTACTAGGTGAAGAAATTAGGAGACTAACAGATGAGGCAAAAATTTGATGCAGATGTGAACATGGCTGGATTTCTGGAAAGGCTACAAAGGCCTTGGCCTTGCAGGGCTACTGCTGTGGGCGTTGCTTCATATGAAGAAGGCTGAAAAAAGTATAGGTAGGATGCAAATAGAGAGCAAGGCATTGAAAAAGAGAGCTACTGCCCTGGGAAGCTGCGCATGACACAGAGGGGCCGCTGGACATGCAATGGCAGGTTGAATGGTTATCTGAAGAGGCAATTTTCAAGGGTGAATTTGAAGGTTTCCAAGCTTGGAGCATGGTGGACACTCATGAGAAGTGTGAGAGTGAGAGGAGGTGAGACAATGAGGGATTCCTGAGATGAACAAAGGTTGTGGGTGGGGTGGTATTTGGAAATTAGTGAGGAAATGTATGGCGATTACAACTTGGATGGAGAGCCTTGTAAACTATGCAAGCAGGCATAGGTAACTGGTAATGTGTTTTTCAAATACACAATACAATACTTTAATAGAAACAATGCATACCTCCCAACTTTTTGAGATGAGAAACCGGGACACTTAAGCCACACCCCTGACACACACCCAACCACACCCCCTGACACACCCCTAGTCAATCATAATGTGTGTGTATATATATATATATATATATATATATATATATATATATATATATATATTAATATTAAAATCTGCAATTATTTATTAAAAAATGGTGGGGAGAAGGGTAAGGGTGTCCATGGGTGTGGAGGTGAAAAAAAGGATCGAGGCGCCAGCCGGCGGCTTTGGTGTGTGGGATGCTGGTCTGGGATAAGATTGTCCCTCCCTCCCTCCGAATGTGCCCCCCAGTGTCCCCCTGTATAGAGAGATAAGAGCGGAGCGGGCAGTCTTACCATTCCTCCTCGCGTACTGGGCATCTCTGGCTCTTCTCCGCCTCCTGCTTCCTGTGACGTCACAGGAAGTAGATGGAAGCAAGAGATGCCCGGTAAGCGAGGAGGAATGGTAAGACTGCCCGCTCCGCTGCACTCTTATCTCTCCATACAGGGGGACCCTGGGGGGCACATTCGGAGGGAGGGAGGGACAATCTTATCCCAGACCCGCATCCCACACACCACAGCCGCCAGCTGGCGCCTCGATCCTTTTTTCACCTCCACTGCCTGCCGGGACACAAGGGGGGGTATCCCGGGACAGCGGGACCCCTCCCCCAACCCGTGACCGTCACGACGAATACGGGACGGTTAGGGCCCCTGCTAATGGGACAAGATTGTGAGCCCTTCTGAGGGACAGTTAGTGACAGGACAATATACTCTGTACAGCACTGCGTAATATGTGAGCGCTATATAAATAGTTAAATAAATAAACTACAATAACCTCTTGGCTATTGTATGGCAGAAGTCATATTTACCTGATAGGCCAAGCCCCATATTGCAGGACGTCCAATGAAAACTGCTCTGGCACCCAGAGCTAAGGCCTTCAGCACATCCGTTCCTTTCCTCACCCCGCCATCTAGATACACTTCCACTTTCCCTTCCACCGCTGTCACAACTTCTTCCAGCACATCAAGCTATGGTAAGGAGGGGAAACATGTTTTATTTATACAAAAGAGCACAAGTCTCTGAACACCAAACACAAATGTATCCATCAGGTATCCAACTGCTGTGCACACCTGGATGTTCAACCCTTACAGTGAGAAAAAAAGAAACTCAGCCTTGTTCTAAAATGCACTAGGACTAGCACTACGTACTTATGTTTATCTGGTCATATTACGGGAGACAGAAACATGAAATAAAGAGATCTCACAGTTTTCATATTTTTTTCTCCAGACATAAACGCCAACAACACTCACCGTTGCAGGAACACCATCTAACTGGCGTGCGCCGTGATTGGACACCAGGATGCCGCTCACTCCATGTCTGACAGCTTCTTTAGCATCTTCAGCTGGAATAAAGAAACACTCAGTTACAGTGCCTTATGGCAGTGGATTAAAGTGAACGCCAACTCTTGCATAGCATACAATAAAAAGTCTTTATTCCACCTATAATTGCTGAAGAAAGGAACTTCTCTGTGTTCTGTGTTTGTTTAACCCAATCAATGTGACTAAATAGCTCTTATCAGCAACTGTAAGTAGACTGCAGGGGATTTCTACAGTAAACACTGAGGCTTAACTCTTTCAGTCCCCCCTGCAGAAGTGAATCCAATCTAAACTTTATGGTCTTTTTTACGATTTTCATAAATTGTAATAAAGACTTTTTTTCCATACAAGTTATCAAGTTATTAAGCTGTGGCTAATCTTTTAGACCAGAGAGGAAGTTCTGAGTTTAGTCCCTCTTCTAATCACACCAACAATGAATAAATCAAAATAACAATAGTGAGAAGCAGGTGAAGAAGATGTTGTACTAGGTTTCTAAAGTGGTGAGCATTTTAGGTCTTGTTCCCATTACATGCGTTGCCGTTTGTATTTGTGCGTGCGTGCAATGCATGCAGGAGGCAGACACGCACGAACATCAGAAGTGCATAGACTGCACTGACTGATGTTTACGCTGCATGCGTTCTGTACCAGTGTGGTGCGCGACTGCATGCTGCACGCATTTTTTAGCAAAACACTCGGCTGACCCATTCACTACAGTGAATGGGATCAGCCATGCAACGCATACAAAGGCAGATGGCGTGCAATCGTACACATTGCGTTCCGATGGCACGGCCATCTGCGTGTGATAATGTGAACAAGGCCTTAGTGTAGGAATTTAGCACCCTGGATGGCACCATGTCCCTGTCCACTAAAACTAACTACCCTGACCTTATTATGTACCCAAATTATCAGCATGGAAAGCACCAAGATGAGGATGCTGAACACAATTCTATTCAGTTGTTTGGACATTTTTTACTCAAATATTTCGTTATTTCAAGATCACTGTGGTTTAAGAATGGAAGATGTAAAGGGGAACTTTAGTAAAAAGGGGAAAAAATAAATGAATACATCGCAAAGGGAGGTAATAGAAGAGAGATCAAGAAATGCTTAATATTCGCCATGTAATTTGTTTATGTTGTTTGATCCACAATCAGCCTGTGCGTCATCATTAGTGATGCTCAAATACCCCTTTTTAAAATTCGAGTTTGGTCGAATTCGAATAGTAAATTATTCGAGGTCAGTCGAATATTCGAGTCGAATAATTTTTACTATTCGATTCGACCTCGGACTTCGAGCTCACTATTTGAGTCGGTATTCGAGCTAACTATTCGAGCTGACTATTCGAATTGGCCTTAAATAGCTTCCCAACACTTGTTTTGAGGGTTAATGATGCAAGAAACATATTTTTTTCCAAGTGACAACAGCAAGTGATTATGTGGGGATGTTCCTTTAAAAAAAAAAAAAGGTGAAAAGAGAAGTTGTGTCCAGAATTTTGTTCAGTACTGTATATACTTCTTCTTCTTCTTCTTCTTTATCTTCTATATCTTCTTCTTCTTCTTCTATATCTTCTTCTTCTTCTTCATCTTCTTCTTCTTCTTCTTCATCTTCTTCATCTTCATCTTCTTCATCTTCATCTTCTTCATCTTCTTCATCTTCATCTTCTTCATCTTCTTCTTCATCTTCTTCATCTTCTTCATCTTCATCTTCTTCATCTTCTTCTTCATCTTCTTCATCTTCATCTTCTTCATCTTCTTCTTCTTCTTCTTCTTCATCTTCTTCTTCATCTTCTTCATCTTCTTCTTCATCTTCTTCATCTTCATCTTCTTCATCTTCTTCTTCATCTTCTTCATCTTCTTCATCTTCATCTTCTTCATCTTCTTCTTCATCTTCTTCATCTTCATCTTCTTCATCTTCTTCTTCTTCTTCTTCTTCTTCATCTTCTTCTTCATCTTCTTCATCTTCTTCTTCATCTTCTTCATCTTCATCTTCTTCATCTTCTTCATCTTCATCTTCTTCATCTTCTTCTTCATCTTCTTCATCTTCTTCATATTCATCTTCTTCATCTTCTTCTTCATCTTCTTCATCTTCATCTTCTTCATCTTCTTCTTCTTCTTCTTCTTCTTCTTCTTCTTCTTCTTCTTCTTCTTCATCTTCTTCATCTTCTTCTTCATCTTCTTCATCTTCATCTTCTTCATCTTCATCTTCATCTTCATCTTCTTCATCTTCTTCTTCATCTTCTTCTTCTTCTTCTTCTTCTTCTTCTTCATCTTCTTCTTCATCTTCTTCTTCATCTTCTTCTTCATCTTCTTCATCTTCATCTTCATCTTCTTCATCTTCTTCATCTTCTTCTTCATCTTCTTCATCTTCTTCTTCATCTTCTTCATCTTCATCTTCTTCATCTTCTTCTTCTTCTTCTTCTTCTTCTTCTTCTTCTTCTTCTTCTTCTTCTTCTTCATCTTCTTCTTCATCTTCTTCATCTTCTTCTTCATCTTCTTCTTCATCTTCTTCATCTTCTTCTTCATCTTCTTCATCTTCTTCTTCATCTTCTTCATCTTCTTCTTCTTCTTCATCTTCTTCTATATCGTCTTCTTCGTCACTTATTTCTCTTTTCATTTTTTTTTTTTTAAAGAAATGCAGCTATTTTTGAGCGTAACAACAAATAGCTGGTGGCGCACGCATGTTGGAAGCGCCATTGTATGTGCTCCCTGGCAGTGGAAACACACAGACAGCAGGAGGTAAATTTAGCAGCAGGAGGAGGAGGATGAGTGTGTGGCAGCATGCAGTCAATGAGGCAGGCAGCGTGACATAATAGCCCTGGTACCTAGCGGTGATACCATGGCTGTAAATAAACACAACAGGAGGTCCCAGACAGCGGTCGTGCAGCCCACATTGTGTCCAATACACAACTGGGACAACACAGTTTTCAACCCGGGCACCTCAGAAAAATTAAACCTTTTTTTGTAATGGTTTTGTAGTTTTGGTTTTACAACCAATTACACAGATATATAGCTATTTTTTGACGTAATAGCTGGTGGCAGAGTGGCAGCAGAAGGTAAATCTGTGTACCCTGGCGGTGGGAAACACAGACAGACAGCAGCAGCAGCAGGAGGAGGAATGGAGGAGAGTAATTATGTGAGCAGCTATTGTTTGACGTAATAGCTGGTGGCAGTGTGGCAGCAGAAGGTAATTCTGTGTACCCTGGCAGTGGGAAACACAGACAGACAGCAGCAGCAGGAGGAATGGAGGAGTAGTGTGAGTGTGGCAGCAGGTAGGCAGCGTGACATAATAGCCCTGGTACCTAGCGGTGATACCAGGGCCGTAAATAAACACAACAGGAGGTCCCAGACAGCGGTCGTGCAGCCCACATTGTGTCCAATACACAACTGGGACAACACAGTTTTCAACCCGGGCACCTCAGAAAAATTAAACCTTTTTTTTTTTTAATGGTTTTTTGGTTTTTGGTTTTACAACCAATTTAGCTATTTTTGGACGTAATAGCTGGTGGCAGAGTGGCAGCAGAAGAAGGTAATTCTGTGTACCCTGGCAGTGGGAAACACAGACAGACAGCAGCAGCAGGAGGAGGAATGGAGGAGTAGGCGAGCAGCTATTGTTTGACGTAATAGCTGGTGGCAGAGTGGCAGCAGAAGGTAAATCATCTGTGTACCCTGGCAGTGGGAAACACAGACAGACAGCAGCAGCAGCAGCAGGAGGAGGTATGGAGGAGCAGTGTGAGTGTGGCAGCAGGTAGGCAGCGTGACATAATAGCCCTGGTACCTAGCGGTGATACCAGGGCCGTAAATAAACACAACAGGAGGTCCCAGACAGCGGTCGTGCAGCCCACATTGTGTCCAATACACAACTGGAACAACACAGTTTTCAACCCGGGCACCTCAGAAAAATTAAACCTTTTTTTTTTTTAATGGTTTGTTTGGTTTCGGTTTTGCAACCAATATAGCTATTGTTTGACGTAATAGCTGGTGGCAGAGTGGCAGCAGAAGAAGGTCATTCTGTGTACCCTGGCAGTGGGAAACACAGACAGACAGCAGAAGGGCAGTACACAGCAGCCCACTGTAGGTGTAAAATGTGTGGCTGCAGGCGACGTAATAGTCAAAGTGAACCAGGCTGGCTTAGTGAGCAGGAGCCAGGAGGTGGTAAAGGGTGGTAAGGCACATTAACGATGGTTCCGGCAGCCAGTTCATGTCCCCCTCTCGCCGACAACAGGGGCCAGGAACTCGCCTTCCACCCACGCCTGGTTCATCTTGAGAAACGTCAGTCTGTCCACAGACTTGTGAGACAGACGTGAGCGTTTCTCGGTGACCACGCCACCAGCTGCACTGAAGCAGCGCTCGGACAGCACGCTGGAAGGGGGGCAGGACAGCACTTCCAGGGCGTACTGCGCTAGCTCGCTCCAGATCTCCATGCGCTTGACCCAATACTCCATGGGATCAACAGGGGCATCGCTGTCAAGCCCGCTGTACGACCCCATGTAGTCAGCCACCATGCGGGTCAGGCGCTGGCTGTGACCGGAGGAGGATGCTGCTGCATGCATCTCCTCTCTAGTCACTGCTGCCGGAGCCTCTACAGTCCTGTAGAGCTCGTGGCTGAGAGACAGCAGGTCTGTGGGGCGCTTGCTGCTGCTGGATGCAGGCACCTGCTGCTGCCTCTGTGCTGGCTGCTGGACAGTGGGGGTGGAAGGCTGGGGGAAGGCTTCCTCCAAGCGCTCAACAAGGGCCTGCTGCAAGCTCCTTATTTGTTGCGCTGGGTCTCCTCCTGCAGGCGGCAGGAACTGGCTCAACTTCCCCTTGAGGCGTGGGTCCAACATCATGCTGATCCAGATGTCCTCCCTCTGCTTCATCTGGATCACCCTGGGGTCCCTGCGCAGGCACGCCAGCATGTGCGCTGCCATTGGGAAGAGGCGGGCCACGTCTGCTGGCACATCGACGTCAGTGCTGTCCTCATCCTCCTCCTCTGCCGCCTCATCCTCTCTCCACCCCCGCACCAACTCAGCTGCGCTGTGCTGATCCCCCTCATCAGCAGCCAGGTCAGGGACCTCCACCAAGTCCTCCTCCTCCTCCCCCTCAGAGGTGGACTGCGCAGCTGGTTGCCGCTCCTGCTGGTCCAAGGCTGCCGCTCCCTGTTCCAGCAAACCATCGAGGGCCCTGTTCAGCAGAGAAACCAGGGGCACCCACTCGCAGACCATAGCATGGTCCCTGCTCACCATGTTTGTGGCCTGCAGGAAGGGAGCCAGCACAAAGCACACCTGCTGCATGTGCCTCCAGTCATCATCGGGGACGATGGACGGGATGTTGCTGGTCTTGTCCCTTCTCCGAGCTGCGGAAACAGTGGCCAGGGCAAGGTACTGGTTGACAGCGTGCCTCTGTTCAACCATACGCTCCAACATCGCCAGGGTGGAGTTCCAGCGAGTCGGAACGTCAATGATCAGCCGATGGCGTGGCAGATCCAGCTCCTTTTGCACGTCTTCCAGGCTCGCACAGGCTGCAGCCGAGCGCCGGAAGTGACGCACAACATTCCTTGCCGTTTCCAGCAGTTCGCCCATCCCCTGGTAGGTGCGCAGGAACTTCTGCACCACCAGGTTCAGCACGTGGGCAAGACAGGGGATGTGGGTCAGGTTTCCCCTGTCTATGGCAGCAACCAGATTGGCCCCATTGTCGGACACCACCTCTCCGACTCTGAGGCCTCTGGGGGTCAGCCAAATCCTCTCCTGCTCCTGGAGTTTGGCCAACACGTGGGCTGCCGTCAGCTTGGTCTTGCCAAGGCTGACCAAGTGCAGCAGCGCTTGGCAGTGGCGGGCCTTCACGCTGCTGCTGAGGCGGGGGGTTTGGCCAGGTGTGGCGGAGGATGGCAGAGGATCGGAGGAACCCGCTGCAGTTCCCCTGACCCTGCGGGGTGGCACCACCCACTGTGTTGCTGCTGCTGCTGCTGCTGTGCCCGCTGCTGCTCTCCCATCCTCACCCCCTTCCACCAAGCTGACCCAGTGGACAGTGAAGGACAGGTAGCGGCCTGTCCCGAAGCGGCTGCTCCAGGAGTCCATGGTGACGTGGACCCTTTCACCAACCGCGTGCTCCAGCCCTCGCTCCACATTGGCCATCACAAAGCGGTGCAGTGCTGGAATGGCCTTGCGGGAGAAAAAGTGTCTGCTGGGGAGCTGCCAGTCTGGGGCTGCACAAGCAAGCAGCGCCCGCATGTCGCTCCCCTCCTGCACGAGCGTGTACGGCAGGAGTTGGGAGCACATGGCCCGTGCCAGCAAGCCGTTCAGCTGCCGCACGCGACGGCTGCTGGGAGGCAGAGCCCTAACCACCCCCTGGAAGGACTCGCTCAAAAGGCTCTGGCGTGGCCTTTTGCTGACACGGGAATCACCAGACACAGCGGAGGAGGCCACTGAGGACTGGCTGCCAGAACAGGCCTCAGTGTCGGCGGCAGGAGTTGCAGAGGGGGGAGGAGCAGTGCGTTTCCGCACTCCTGCTGGTGCTGCTGGAGGAGCAGGAGGGCGGGTGGCTGCTGTTGCTGCTGCTGAAGGCTGTGCAGTGATGGGTGTGGTGCCACTGCCAGCACCAGATGCCTTCAGCCTCTGGAACTCCTCATGCTGGTGGAAATGTTTAGCCGCAAGGTGGTTGATCAGCGAGCTGGTGCTGAACTTTAAGGGGTCTGCACCTCTGCTCAACTTCCGCTGACAGTGGTTGCAAGTGGCGTACTTGCTGTACACAGTGGGCATGGTGAAAAAGCGCCAGATTGGTGACAGAAACATCCCCCTACGGCATGGAAGCGCTGCTGCCTGTCTCCCTGTGGTGGTTGGGGGGGGGGCTTGGGTGCGGCTGGTGGTGGTACTGGCTGATGCTGCTGCTGCTGCTGCTGAGCCTGAGACACCAGCAGGCTGTGGGTCGCTGCCAATGCTTGCAATGATGCGCCTCCTTGCAAGGCCCACAAGCGCATCCTCCTCCTCCTCCGAGCTGCTGAGGACGACATCCCCTGGAGGTGGTGGCACCCAGTCTCTGTCTGTCACCGGGTCATCAACATCATCCTCCCCCTCCTCAAACATGTCCTGCTGGGATGATGACCCCCCAAACTCCTCTCCTGATGCATGGATGGGCTGCTTGACTGTCGCCACAGTCTTGCTGTCCAATCCCTCATCCCCCAAAGTGCCCATCAGCATCTCCTCCTCAAAATCGCCAACAACAGCAGACAATTGACTCATCATGCCTGGGGTCAAAAGAGTGCTGAATGAGAGGTCGGCGACTGACGGTGAACTGGCCTCCTCCCCAGACCCTGCTGGGCGGCTGCTGCGAACAGGGGTGGTGGTGGTGGTGGTGGTGAGGGTGGAGGCCTCGGATGCAGAGCTGATGGCGGGCTGCTCATCCTCCGTCATGAGTTGCACCACAGTGTCTGCATCCTTTTCCTCAATGGGACGTTTCCGACCCGGCTGGAGGAAAATCGGAGCAGGTGCTACACGCTGCTGCTGCTGTGTCTCTGCAGCGTGAGTTGCAGATGCTCCTGCTGGGCGGCGCCCAAGGCGTCCACGGCCAGTGGCTATGGGAGGAATGTTAGCCACTGACGCTGCTGCTGCTGCTGCGGAACTGTGCATGGTGGCGCGCCCGCGGCCGCGGCTTGCCACAATGCTGCTCCCTCTCCTCCTGATTCCCTTGCTGCCCTTCCCCTTGCCCAAACCGCGCTGGCTGCCACTTCCAGACATCTTAAATGTTTTGGGCGTATAGACAAAAGTTTTGTAAAAGGGCGGGTGAAAAGTGGGGTACTTTAATGGAGTGGGTTGGTTGTTGAGGTGACTGAGTGAGTGTCCCCTAGTACAGTAAGTAAGTAGTAACAGTCAGGAAGTACAACTAGCAGTTACAATAATCAGTAGTAATCACAAGTAAATTTAGTGTGTGTACACTCAGACAGTGAGTGCACGCACGCAGGAGCTAGTAGCCTATGAACACAGTGACTGAGTGTCCTAGACTCCTAGTACAGTAAGAGTAAGTAGTAACAGTAAGTAGAACTAACTAATTACAATAATCAATCAGCGATCAGAAGGAAATGGAGTGTGGGTGGTGTGTGTACACTCAGACAGTGAGTGACCGCACGCAGGAGCTAGTAGCCTATGAACACAGTGACTGAGTGTCCTAGACTCCTAGTACAGTAAGAGTAAGTAGTAACAGTAAGTACAACTAACTAATTACAATAATCAATCAGCGATCAGAAGGAAATGGAGTGTGGGTGGTGTGTGTACACTCAGACAGTGAGTGCACGCACGCAGGAGCTAGTAGCCTATGAACACAGTGACTGAGTGTCCTAGACTCCTAGTACAGTAAGAGTAAGTAGTAACAGTAAGTAGAACTAACTAATTACAATAATCAATCAGCGATCAGAAGGAAATGGAGTGTGGGTGGTGTGTGTACACTCAGACAGTGAGTGACCGCACGCAGGAGCTAGTAGCCTATGAACACAGTGACTGAGTGTCCTAGACTCCTAGTACAGTAAGAGTAAGTAGTAACAGTAAGTAGAACTAACTAATTACAATAATCAATCAGCGATCAGAAGGAAATGGAGTGTGGGTGGTGTGTGTACACTCAGACAGTGAGTGACCGCACGCAGGAGCTAGTAGCCTATGAACACAGTGACTGAGTGTCCTAGACTCCTAGTACAGTAAGAGTAAGTAGTAACAGTAAGTAGAACTAACTAATTACAATAATCAATCAGCGATCAGAAGGAAATGGAGTGTGGGTGGTGTGTGTACACTCAGACAGTGAGTGACCGCACGCAGGAGCTAGTAGCCTATGAACACAGTGACTGAGTGTCCTAGACTCCTAGTACAGTAAGAGTAAGTAGTAACAGTAAGTAGAACTAACTAATTACAATAATCAATCAGCGATCAGAAGGAAATGGAGTGTGGGTGGTGTGTGTACACTCAGACAGTGAGTGACCGCACGCAGGAGCTAGTAGCCTATGAACACAGTGACTGAGTGTCCTAGACTCCTAGTACAGTAAGAGTAAGTAGTAACAGTAAGTACAACTAACTAATTACAATAATCAATCAGCGATCAGAAGGAAATGGAGTGTGGGTGGTGTGTGTACACTCAGACAGTGAGTGACCGCACGCAGGAGCTAGTAGCCTATGAACACAGTGACTGAGTGTCCTAGACTCCTAGTACAGTAAGAGTAAGTAGTAACAGTAAGTAGAACTAACTAATTACAATAATCAATCAGCGATCAGAAGGAAATGGAGTGTGGGTGGTGTGTGTACACTCAGACAGTGAGTGACCGCACGCAGGAGCTAGTAGCCTATGAACACAGTGACTGAGTGTCCTAGACTCCTAGTACAGTAAGAGTAAGTAGTAACAGTAAGTAGAACTAACTAATTACAATAATCAATCAGCGATCAGAAGGAAATGGAGTGTGGGTGGTGTGTGTACACTCAGACAGTGAGTGACCGCACGCAGGAGCTAGTAGCCTATGAACACAGTGACTGAGTGTCCTAGACTCCTAGTACAGTAAGAGTAAGTAGTAACAGTAAGTACAACTAACTAATTACAATAATCAATCAGCGATCAGAAGGAAATGGAGTGTGGGTGGTGTGTGTACACTCAGACAGTGAGTGACCGCACGCAGGAGCTAGTAGCCTATGAACACAGTGACTGAGTGTCCTAGACTCCTAGTACAGTAAGAGTAAGTAGTAACAGTAAGTAGAACTAACTAATTACAATAATCAATCAGCGATCAGAAGGAAATGGAGTGTGGGTGGTGTGTGTACACTCAGACAGTGAGTGACCGCACGCAGGAGCTAGTAGCCTATGAACACAGTGACTGAGTGTCCTAGACTCCTAGTACAGTAAGAGTAAGTAGTAACAGTAAGTAGAACTAACTAATTACAATAATCAATCAGCGATCAGAAGGAAATGGAGTGTGGGTGGTGTGTGTACACTCAGACAGTGAGTGACCGCACGCAGGAGCTAGTAGCCTATGAACACAGTGACTGAGTGTCCTAGACTCCTAGTACAGTAAGAGTAAGTAGTAACAGTAAGTACAACTAACTAATTACAATAATCAATCAGCGATCAGAAGGAAATGGAGTGTGGGTGGTGTGTGTACACTCAGACAGTGAGTGACCGCACGCAGGAGCTAGTAGCCTATGAACACAGTGACTGAGTGTCCTAGACTCCTAGTACAGTAAGAGTAAGTAGTAACAGTAAGTAGAACTAACTAATTACAATAATCAATCAGCGATCAGAAGGAAATGGAGTGTGGGTGGTGTGTGTACACTCAGACAGTGAGTGACCACACGCAGGAGCTAGTAGCCTATGAACACAGTGACTGAGTGTCCTAGACTCCTAGTACAGTAAGAGTAAGTAGTAACAGTAAGTAGAACTAACTAATTACAATAATCAATCAGCGATCAGAAGGAAATGGAGTGTGGGTGGTGTGTGTACACTCAGACAGTGAGTGACCGCACGCAGGAGCTAGTAGCCTATGAACACAGTGACTGTCTGACTGAGTGTCCTAGACTCCTAGTACAGTAAGAGTAAGTAGTAACAGTAAGTACAACTAACTAACAATAATCTATCAGTAATCAGAAGGAAATAGAGTGTGTGTACACACAGACAGTGAGTGAGTGCACACACGCAGGAGCTAGCTAGTAGCCTATAAACAGTGACAGTCAGTGAGTGTCCTACTCCTAGTACAGTATAACTACAATACTATTAGTAAAGGACAGCAGAAATACTGGTATAGATGAGAGAAATAAACAGAGGACAGCTGCCCACAGAGGCAAGGCCCCCCTGAGGCCTAAACCTGTAAGCTTGCAGCAGCTGCCTGTCTCTAATGTAACACACAAGCTACTAACTAAAATACAATGTCTATCTAACTAACAACAATATAGGTGTATATGGCAGGTGTAGGTGAGCAAAAACGCTAGGTAAATGATCACAATAGAGCACTTGCTAAGCCAAAGCACAAAGGAGCAACTCTCTCTCTGTACAAGTCTCAGGCAAGCATGGAGAAACGTAACATGGCGGCCGCTATTTATAGGGTAGGGGCTGGCCAGGGTCCCCCTCTGTGATTGGCTGCCGTCAGAGGGCCTGGGAGCCCTCTGATTGGCTCTAAGGACATCAATCTGGGCTATGACGCTATTCGAGCTCGGTACCGAGCTCGAATAGCGCCGAGTTGCTCGAATAGCTCGAATAGTGAATGGGCTATTCGAGTGTACTCGGATAGCCCATTCGAATAGCTCCAGCTATTCGGAGCTCGAATACCGAGCTCGAATAGCTGAAAAAGAGCTCGAATATTCGAGCTACTCGAATATTCGAGCTCTGCTGAGCACCACTGGTCATCATTTTTACTACTGGCAGACAAGAAAAAAGACTAGACAGCTCCAACTGTTATTATTTGTAACAACACCCCCTAACATTGCAATAGGCTAAAAAGTTGTTTTTTTAATAGATATACATATGCACCGAGGAAGATACTGGTTGCTTGGCAGTTGGAAGCAGCTATTATTTCTCACAATGCAATCATTGTGGTTCACATACAGGAAACAGTCAGGACCTAGGTCTTGACATCACACTGTGGGAGGGGTTTTACCACAATGTCAGCCATACAGACAACCCCCTCTTCCTTCCCCCGTTGATCTGTACGAGAAAAGGTAAAGATTTCTCACGGGAAAGGGTTTATCAACTACTGATTGGGATAAAGTCCAATCCTTGGTTACAGTTCCTCTTCAAAGTGTAACTCCAGTTATTCACAGATAACTATGGAAACTGTCAAAAAATGCAACCAGTTCATGACTGAGGGGGTTCCCTCTTATGGACCAGACCAATTTTCACATTTCAGTGTTCCTCCTTTTCATTCACCAATAACTTTACAGTTACTTATCACAACAAAATTATCAATACCTTGTTTTGGTTTTTTTTGCCACCAGTTAGCCTTTCTTTGGGTGGAATGCTTTGCTAAGAATTATTTTATTCTAAATGCATTTTAACAGGAATAACAGGAAAAAAAATTATTTCTCAGTTTTTCGGGTATTATAGTTTTTAAATAATATGTGCTACTGTAATGAAAACCCAGGTATTTTATTTGCACATTTGTGACGGTTATTACACCATTTAAATTATGTCCCTATCACAATGTATGGCTACAATATTTTATTTGGAAATAAAGGTATATTTTTTTCAGTTTTATGTCCGTCACTAGTTAAAAGCCCTTTTTTTTGCAACACTAAGTAATATACCCTCATGACATACATATTAAAAAGGCTTTCACTTTCTATTTGGACAATGAACATGCATTTCATTGATGCCAGTTTCATTGATCGCGTGCAGTCAGATCAATGAATGGGAACTGAGTTCCCATTCACTGATCTCCGGGCTAACGGGTGGTGATGTGAAAGCGACGGGAGCGCGCGCAGTGTCGGTCGCAGCGGAGATACATATATTTACGTCCCTGGAGCTAAGATGAAGTCTCTGGGGGTGTAGATATACTGTACACAATACAGGAATGAGTTAATAGTGGTTCATAATGTTCAAGGTCAGAACCCAAACAACTGCATTTAGCACCATTTTAGCACCAAACAGTAAACCAGGCGTGTGTTTCATTTACATTGAATACTTCCTCATTCCAGCTTGGATGAGGAAGTATCAGAGTTTACTGAAACACACCCTGTCCTTCTGTTCGGTGCTGAAATGGTGCTGACTGCAGGTGTTTCACAGTCTGAACCACGAGGTCCCGATTTCAAACCAAAAACACTAGTGGTTCCTGGTTACATCATTCTATTTTTTTACTGACCTCTTAAAATGCCCTTTGCTACAATAGGAAGAGATGTTAGTCCTTTAAGCCACTCAATATCATCCCATTTAATAGAGGCATCTATGGCCTGTGACACATAAACAGCCAGGCCGCTGTCATCGCCGTAGCCTTGCTTAGATGAGAAGGCCAGATCTTCGCTGTCAAAGTTTTTCATCCTGATAAACAGAAAAAAGTGATGCAACCTTTGTCACATGTAGCATTACTGCAGTGAGTAGTGATATACCTCCCAACTTTTGATGAAAGAAAGAGGAACACTTAAAAGACACACCCTGCCACACCTCTAACCACACCCCTCGTCATGCATATCACAGAGAATTTATATATTTAACAGATGTACTGTATATTCTGCCGCATAAGACTACTTTTTAACCCTTGAAAATCTTCTGAAAAGTTGGGGGTCGTCTTATACGCCGGTTGTCATTGATGCCAGCTGATACGCCGTATCCTGTTACTGCCTCTCAGATCTCGCTGCTGCAGAGGAGGAAATAGGCCCGTGCAGACCATGCAACCACATAGGGGACCGATGCCCTCTCATTCTTGTTGGTAGTAATAACCACAAGATGTCACTGTATGTAAAAATGTGACGATGATCTTTATGGGAATATTATTTCCTGTATTCACTCACATGGGGTCCCTTCATTTATTCTGCATGGGGGCCCGGTGTTAGTTTTGTCCACCACTGCACTGCTGCATTCATTTTTCCAAGAATGCAGGGATGTCCAATTCAATATCACTGAATTAGATCAGTGCTACAATGGTTGGATTATGCACAGCCACCTGCATATTATGGGGGATACCAGTCCAAAAAGATGACAAGATTCTCTGTTGACCCCTTAGCCTCCTAATGTAAAGGATACCTGAGATGAGGAGGAAGTTGGAACCTATTGCGGACATCATCCAGTCTCCTCCCCAGGTAAGGCGTGTCCACTGTCAGGAAGATCCCCTTGTATCCTTGTCTTTCTGCTCTCTTTACAAGTGACTTTGTCAGATTACGATCCTTGTAGATATACAGCTGCATCCAGCGTATACTGTCAGGCGCCGCCTCTGCCACTTCTTCAATGGTTGACGTGGCCCAGGAGCTCAACATCATGCCCGTTCCAAGAGCTTTACAGGCTGTTGAATAGAAAGCAGTTTTGCTTTCATATGACAGTATAATTAATGGTAGCAGACAATTATTTACAAAAGTTAGTAAAGCTTTCACTGAAGTCTGTGTCTGACCTACAAATCTGTCCACAAAACCTGTCCAACCCACATATCTGATCTTGTACACACCTAGCCGCTCACTCCGCTCTTCCAATGAACTTCACCTGATCGCCCCCCCCCCGCATCACCCAGTCCCATGCACGCCTCCAGGACTTCTCAGGAGCTGCTCCAACAATATGGAACTCCCTACCTCCACCCATTAGGGCAGCCCCCTCCTTCAACATCTTCAAGAAGGCCCACAAAACTCACCTTTTCACTCTGGCCTGCCACCCCTCACAATTGCTCTAAACCCACAGCTGAACTCTGGTCCCCTACCTTTCGTGTCCCTACCTCTCCCTCTAAATTGTAAGCCTTTGGGCAGGGCCCTCCTCCTTTTGTGTCCTACCTGATCATGCTGCACCTCCATTACAGTGAACCCATGCTATGCATTTGAGTGAACTCGTCTTGCCTAATCCTCATGCTCTATCCAGTGGCTGACTAAGCATTACCTGGTACTCATACTATGGTGTGTGATCTGTTTTTTCTTGTATTCCTGTATTGTCATATTGCTGTACATAACTCCTAAATATTGTCTGTAACCTTAAAGGGAAGGTTCAGGGAGGGTGGGTAAAAAATAAAAATCAAATTCCACTTACCTGGGGCTTCCTCCAGCCCGTGGCAGGCAGGAGGTGCCCTCGCCGCCGCTCCGCAGGCTCCCGGTGGTCTCCGGTGGCGCGCCCGACCTGGCCAGGCCGGCTGCCAGGTCGGGCTCTTCTGCGCTCCAAGGCCCGGAACTTCTGCGTCCCACGCCGGCGCTCTGACGTCATCGGACGTCCTCCGGGCTCTACTGCGCATGCGCAGAACTACTGCGCATGCGCAGTAGAGCACGGAGGACGTCCGATGACGTCAGAGCGCCGGCGTGGGACGCAGAAGTTCCGGGCCTTGGAGCGCAGAAGAGCCCGACCTGGCAGCCGGCCTGGCCAGGTCGGGCGCGCCACCGGAGACCACCGGGAGCCTGCGGAGCGGCGGCGAGGGCATCTCCTGCCTGCCACGAGCTGGAGGAAGCCCCAGGTAAGTGGAATTTGATTTTTATTTTTTGCCCACCCTCCCTGAACCTTTCCTTTAACTAATTTCCAACACTACGTAATATTTTGCCGCTTTATAAATACAATAAATAAATAAGTCTCTTTTCAAGTGCCCAGTTATCTGCATGCCCTTCTATATTCAAAGGCAAACAACTTAATTTACTCAAAGGTGTAGAATGTGTGCATGAAATAGAGGCGCGAGGAAAAATGGGCACCAGTTGAAGCCGATATAAGTCTAAATGATAAATACCATAGTGAACTGGGCACCAAATGAAAACAAAAAATACTTACAGTGGTACTAACAACAGTAAAACATTAGTAAATGCTACCAATATTTTGCTACAACTAAACCTAACCCTATTCTCACACAGAACCCTCCCCCATCCGATGCCTAACCTTAAAACCTTCCTTCCTGGCGTGCAATTCTAAGATGCCCCTTCCTGATGCCTAACCCTAAAACTCCCTTTTCTGACTCCTAACCCTACACCCTCTCCCAGCTGACGTCTTACCTTAAAACCCCCCTTCCTGGTGCCTAACCCTACAACCCCCTTACTGATGCCTAACCCTGAAACCTCCCTTCACAACCCTACACTTTTCAAAATGATAAATTTCAAAACAATTATTTTCAAAAACAAAAAATATTTTAAAACACTATAACCTTCTAGTTTTCTAAAGCGATAAACATTTCAAAAACCACAGCAGTCTAATGTTCTCAAAACGATAACAATTTTTAAAACTATAACATTCTAATTTTTAAAAAAATATTTAGTGGCCGCCCAAATTTCTGCTTTCGGAGCCCAATAGCCGATATTTGCATAATACCCATGCCCCCAAATGACCCATTAGCTGCGGGCTCCCGAATTTCCTGCTTCTGCTAGAACCACAGGCAAGAAAAAGAAATTACAGCACTCAAAAAAATTCACATAAACTCCATGCAGATAGTGCACCAGTTGGACCTGAATCGCCACCCCAAGTACTGCAAAACCACAAGACTGACCACTTAGCTACTGCGTTGTGTGATGATGCAGGTTTGGTTGATTAAAATAATGAAGAACAAGTGAAATCTCAAACAAAATAGCCAGTGACCCATTTTTAGGTCAGGTTTGTAATATCTTGGGAAAAGGATCCAGAATTGTAAATCCTAATTTTGAACTTGCAGTACAGTCAAGCACACAGTAATTATCTAGTGATTCACACCTTTTTCCTCAGAAATTTCTGTACTGTTTACCGAACAAAAACAGGTACAGCCCTGTTCTTGCTCAGTGGCTCCCATTTACCAAAAATTATTTTTATGGCTTACTCCGCCAAGGTGTTACTGAATTTTCCATCTAATATTGCTATAGCGGCTGCGCAATAAAAAAAACAATAATAAAATATCTTGGCGCGGTTCATGTTGGCGCCAGTGCTGTGTCCATACAATTTAATTTTCAGCAGCGGTTTCCTCGGTTAGTCACTCAACTACTCTTGTCCAAACTCTGTAATGAAATTGTCCTTCTTGATGTCTAACCCTAGCTTGTCCCCTTAATGCTGGTGTTCAAATGTATCCCCTTATAAGTGAAAACAGTGGGTCGGTTATCAAAGGCAAATGCTGGATCTCAAATGCCCCCTGGCCTCAGCCACGACTTGCCATGTCATGGTGTGGAGTTAAGACACCTCAGTAAAAATCAGCTTTACATAACGATCATGTAACACGTTATGGTGATATCTACCAGGGGTGTAACTAGGGGGGAGCAGCCCCTGCGACTGCAGGGGGCACAGAGTTGTGGGGGGGCCCAACTGCTACTTCCGCTTCTCTGATACTCCAGATCAGGTGTTTTTGTGGCTACACGTTATGGGCGTGAAGATCCTGATGGCCCCCACTTGTTTTATGAGCCTTGCATGATGGACCTCCAGGCTGTAAGGGTCACCAAGAAGAGGCAAATGAAGGGTTGTGAACATTAAGGGGCCCCTTCAAAGTTTTGCTGGGTGGCCCGATGATTTGTAGTTATGCCTCTGATATCTACCTCAGCTCTGTACCTCCATTGTATGTGGGCAGTCCCTTGCTGTACTGCATTAGGGGTATAGTGCTTAAAGCGAGCAGTAAGATCACATGACCAACTGATCTACACAGAGAGTCCATGTACTCTCCTCATCAAGTTCAAAGGCAGTTCTAGCAGCTATGATGGAGTCCATTTCAAGTTACACTAAAACCTAAATTGAAGAAGTGATATTCTAGAACCACTTCAGCCTACAGCCCATTTTACTTTAAAGGAATTATCTTGCAATATAGAGAAAATGTGATTTACTTGCCCTGCACAGTACACTCTGAACCACGTCAGCGTGACTGTGAATGCCAACCTGGCGAGGTAAGCATCTCCAACGGAGGAGATCCAGGGACACCAGTGCTGAGGCGAGGGACATGTTGGCTGCCAGGGGCTTGAGGAAGCTCCGAGTAACTAGATCACATTTTCTCTATATTGCCTGATAATTCCTTTGACGCTAAAAGCCATTTTTACCTGTCAACGCTCCTTCCATTCATTTGGCCATAACTTTATCATTGCTTCTCACACATGAATGAGCTATATATTTTTTATTTGCCATTAATTAGGCTTGTTGTGGGCGATACTTGTTTTCAGTAATTACTTTATTTTCTATGCATTTTATAGGCAAACACAAGGGGAAAAAAAGAAAAAATACACCATTTCTCTAATTCCATCCTTTATAGCTTTAAAATAATCAATGCTACTATTAAAAAAAACACCCATTTTACTTGTCCATTAGTCCCAGCTTTCACAACAGTTAAATTGTGTTCCTAGTACAATGTATGGAATCAATATAATATTTGGAAGTAAAGGTGTATTTTTCTGTTGGGGGGGGGGGGGGTTGTGTCCGGTCAATTGCAAGCCCTTATGTACTGAAATAACAGTAATATGCCCTCATGACATACATAAAAAAGTTGAGTCCCTAAGTCAACTATTAATGTTTTTTTTTAACTGTTTTTTTACGTGATTGATTGGCGACTGGGGTGTGAGGGAGGCTTTGAAAGGGATTAACCACTTCACCACTGAGGGGGTTTACCCCCTGACCACCAGAGCAATTTTCACCTTTCAGCGCTCCTTCCATTAATTCGTCTATAACTTTATCATTACTTATCACAATTAAACGATCTATATCTTGTTTTTTCCACCACCAATTAGGCTTTCTTTAGGTGGGACATTATGCCAAGAATTATTTTATTCTAAATGTGTTTTAATGGGAAAATAGGAAAAATGTGAGAAAAAAATTAATTATTTTTCAGTTTTCGGCCATTATAGTTTTTAAATAATGCATGCTACTGTAATTAAAATCCATGAAATGTATTTGCCCTTTTGTCCTGGTTATAAAACCGTTTAAATTATGTCCCTATCACAATGTTTGGCGCCAATATTTTATTTGGAAATAAAGGTGCATTTTTTTCAGTTTTGCGTCCATCCCTAATTACAAGCCCATAGTTTATAAAGTAACAGTGTTGTACCCTCCTGACATAAATATTTAAAAAGTTCAGTCCCTAAGGTAACTATTTATGTATTTTTTTTTATTGTACATTTTTTAATTTTTTTTTAATTGCAAAAAAAAAATTTGGGAGTGTGGGAGGTAATGAGTTAATTTTTTTGTGTAAAAGTAATTTATTTGTATGTGAAAAATGTGTAGGGTGTAGTTTTACTATTTGGCCACAAGATGGCCACAGTAACTTTTTGTTTTAATGCGACCTCCAAGTGTCCTTCCGGAAGCTTGGAGGAAGTACTTGGAGGCTGGGTAAGTGTGTATCTTTTCACAATGATCGCGCTGCCCATCGGAGAGCAGCGGATCATTGCGGGGCTTAGATCAACGAACGGGAATGGATTTTCCCGTTCATTGATCTCCGGGCGAGCGGGCGGCGGCGTGTTTACTAGCGGCGGGCGGCGTGTTTACGAGAGGGAGCGCGGGCAGCGGCGGGAGCGCGGAAAGTACGGATTTCTCCATCCCTGGGGGTTAAAGGATGGAAAAAGGGATGGAGAAATGCGTACGGGCGGGGGTAAAGTGGTTAATTGTACTTTTTTTTTTTTATTATTAAAAATGAGTGGTGTGTACAATTTAACTTTTCGCCACTAGATGGCACTAGAAACACTACCCTGGTTTACCAGGAAGTGTTTCATTTTTATTTTAGCTATACTTGCATTCCGTGCTTATGAATGGACATGGCCCCTGATCGGGGTCGTGTCCATTCACTCCAGGCACTGCAATTGGTTTGGGGAACCCTCAGTTCCCTTCTCCAATCGCTGCTACAGAAATGCCTCCGGGTAATAGTGGAGGTCGCACGGACATAAGAACACACTCCTCTATGTGTCCAATTAGACTTCAGAGGTGTCTATCTGGATAACTATAGTCCTCCAGATACACTGAAGTGGCTAAACAAGCTTGATGAATGAAGTAAATTATAAGTGTTATTTTTGGTTTGTCAAATTCAGAAGCTGCTGTTTAGCTGTGCGCATATCGACACAGATGTAATACCTCTAGTGCCTTATATATAATAGTATACATAAAGTGGAGCCTACAACCCCACACCAGCTATACAGAAAAGTGGTGCCACTGGCATTAAACATTTACTTCTGAAAAGGGCCTATACAGGGTCATTCCTACAAATCATGGGGCCTTCCAGCAAAACTTTGATGGTGCCCCCTTAATGTTCACAACTTTTTCCTTGCCTCTACCTAGGTCGATCATACAAGGGTCATAAAACAAGTAGGGCCATCAGGATCTTCACAATCATAACATACAGTATGTAGCCATAAAAACACCTGATCTGGAGTATCAGACAAAGGGATGGTTAGTAGTTGGGACTCTCCCATACCTCTTGGCCCCCCTTCAGTCACAGGGGCTGCTACCCTCTAGTTACATCCCTGGACTTATACAGTATATCATATATTGTATAGTCCATAGCACCAGTAGCTTGGGACAGTCTCATGCCTTTACAAAAATATTTGTGACTTGAACTGTTTGACCCTCTAATGCAATTTAATCATTACAAGGATATGTAATAGCAGGAATGGTATTCGAAAACCAATAATGAAGATGAGCATATTTAATATTTTTAAAAAGTGCAAAAATACAAGACAAGGGGCTTGATTCCCTAAGACAAATAGAATGCCTTATCAGAGTAGCATAGTGAGTGCTACGAACCCGCAGGGGCTCAGGGCAGGATGAGTAGAGCTCTTGTCATTGCCAATTAGCAGGCATAAGTTCGCTATGCTACTCAGATAAGCCATGTTAACTTTGATAAGGCGTGCTAACTTTGATAAGGAGTGCTATTTGTCTTAGTGAATCAAGCCCAATATCTTCAATAATATATATATTATATATATATACATCCAATAGTAATAATTATAGTCCCATTCAAAAATTGTGACATTTTTTGGTTAATTTTTTATAGATATTCTCTCGTAGACGCCAACATCGCCTGGTTTTGGGTCACTCAAACCCTTCTTCGGGCCTTAAAATTTCATCTGATCAAAGACAATGATACTGACATATCAAGAGGTCAACAACAAAGCTAGGAAGCATCACCACCCTACCCTGGTCAACTAGCTCTTCTACGGTACCATTCATGGCTTCTCTTGAGGGTGGTACTTCTTGGCTTTGTTGTTGTCTGGAAAATAAATATTTCACAATTTTTGAATGGACCTATGGTTATTACTATTGGATGGATATATATATATATATAATTTAAGAAATTGTTATTTTTGCACTTTTGTTCTTTCTGAAAATATTAAATAAGCTCATCTTCATTACTGGTTTCCAAATACCTTTCCTGCTGTTACATATCCTTGTACTTCATTATGATGAATGTGGGTGTAATGGAGCACTACTAAGGTTATAATTTTTTTCTAGCAAAAATTTGCCCCAATATTTTGACTACAGCCTCTAATACATTTACCATAATGTTCTTCTAAATGACCCGCTGGATAGGAAGCTGCTTACCTCTGACAGTGGCGGTTTCTCCATCAGGATGGGCCATCCTCTGCATTGCAGTGGCCCCAACACATATCGGCATGCTGACTCTCTGTCCCAGAATGGTTGTTGAGAGATCTGTGATTGAAACATCTCTTAGAACGCGTGGATATAACCTATACCTAATAAGAGTAATAAGTCAATACAACTATCAAGACAAGAATGGCACTTTGTACATCTAGAACAGAAACTATAGCTTATAAAGGGACTAATTAAAAAAAAAAAAAACAGATAAGAGGTTTGTCTAGAGTCAGGGGTCATAATCCTAAAAAGGCTGTGTAAGCCCCGGCTTAGGAGGGATTGATGAGCACAGGAGGGAGGGGGTGGAGCACATGGAACAGTGAGCTTCAAGAATCAAGATGTAACCATGGCCGGTTCTAGTGACAATGGGGCCCATGGGCAAAATTAACCTAAGGCCCTCCGATGGTCCTTCCCAAACAAAAAGCTGCATTAGGGAACCTTTGTTTGAGCCAAATTACCCCAAGGGTCCCTGAGCTGGCTGCCGCCCCCCTGACCACCTCCCTCAACTGACTTAATAATGAGTTGTCTTGAGGAGAGGCGCCCCTGTGAGCATGCAGTTGAGGAGTGCATGGAGCCACAGACTGAAGGAGGAGCGCTCCCGCCAGGACAGGTGAATCACTACTCTGCCAAAGACATTGCAGGGGCCCTAGAAGAGACACCTTGGAGGTCCCCTACAGACTTTGGTGCCTTGGGGAAATTGCCTCCTTTTCTTCTATGATAGCTTTGGCTCTGGTAGATGCATATGGAATGAGGGGTTGTACAGTGTGAAGGCTGCGGCACATTGAATGGGGCTTTAGGAGTTGCAGGCTGCAGGTGGACATCAATTGGTGGATGCAGGATGTGGAGGCTGTTGCTGTACATGAAATGGGGGCTGTGGGAAATGTAAGCTGCAGCTGTACAAGGAATGGGAGATTGTGGGGTGGGGAACCTGTTGCTGATTCTAGACTTTTTGCTGCCTGGGGCAAACTTGTGAGGATGCCGCCTCCCCATTTGGAATAATCGCACAGAACTCAACAATTTACTCTGCTTCATGGACATACTGTACTGCAGCTCAACACAATAGCACAATGGCTGGCTATGAGTCTGTGACTAACAAACTGCTCACCCTCTGCCACTCCATTCCTCCTCAGTCAGGACAGCACTGCCACCTCCTCGATTCTGCTGTGCAAGTCAAATGAAACACTGCTGCTCTCCTGCCTCCCTCCTCCTCACTCACTGTCAGCTTCCTCACACAGCACAACAAGCTGCTTTTTCTCAATGATGACCTCCACACCTCGCTCTCCTCTCACTTCTCCTCCTACTCTGACTGTGTGCTGTTAGTGTAAACACAGTACAAAAATGCTGCCCCTGTAATCTCTGCGCCTGATGCAAATGTTTCACCTTGCGTCATGAGAGAACCGCCCTGAGTGTGTGTGTGGTTGGTGGGGGGGGGGGGGGGGGTGCTTTAGTAATCAGTTCAGGGAGGCTGCTGCAAAACACAGAACTTTGTTCAGTAGGGAGTGGAGGCTGCTGCACATGGCATGTGGAGTGGGGTGTGCGTAATTATTCAGCCCCCTGAGTCAATACTTTGTAGAACCACCTTTTGCTGCAATTATAGCTGCCAGTCTTTTAGGGTATGTCTCTACCAGCTTTGCACATCTAGAGACTGAAATCCTTGCCCATTCTTCTTTGCAAAACAGCTCCAGCTCAGTCAGATTAGATGGACAGCGTTTGTGAACAGCAGTTTTCAGATCTTGCCACAGATTCTCGATTGGATTTAGATCTGGACTTTGACTGGACCATTCTAACAAATGGATATGTTTTGTTTTAAACCATTCCATTGTTGTCCTGGCTTTATGTTTAGGGTCATTGTCCTGCTGGAAGGTGAACCTCCACCCCAGTCTCAAGTCTTTTGCAGTCTCCAAGAGGTTTTTTTCTTCCAAGTTTGCCCTGTATTTGGCTCCATCCATCTTTCCATCAACTCTGACCAGCTTCCCTGTCCCTGCTGAAGAGATGCAACCCCAGAGCATGATGCTGCCACCACCATATTTGACAGTGGGGATGGTGTGTTCAGAGTGATGTGCAGTGTTAGTTTTCTGCCACACAGCGTTTTGCATTTTGGCCAAAAAGTTCCATTTTGGTCTCATTCCTTCTTCCACATGGTTGCAGTGTCCCCCACATGGCTTGTGTCAAACTGCAAACGGGACTTCTTATGCTTTCTGTTAACAATGTCTTTCTTCTTGCCACTCTTCCATAAAGGCCAACTTTGTACAGTGCATGACTAATAGTTGTCCTATGGACAAAGTCTCCCACCTGAGCTGTAGATCTCTGCAGCTTGTCCAGACTCACCATGGGCCTCTTGACTGCATTTCTGATCAGCGCTCTCCTTGTTCGGCCTGTGAGTTTAGGTGGATGGCCTTGTCTTGGTAGGTTTACAGTTGTGCCATACTCCTATTTCTGAATGATCGCTTGAACAGTTCTCCATGGGATGTTCAAGGCTTTGGAAATCTTTTTGTAGCCTAAGCCTGCTTTAAATTTCTCAATAACTTGATCCCTGACCTGTCTTGGACCTGTCTGGTGTGTTCTTTGGACTTCACGGTGTTGTTGCTCCCAATATTCTCTTAGACAACCTCTGAGGCCCTCACAGAGCAGCTGTATTTGTACTGACATTAGATTACACACAGGTGCACTCTATTTAGTCATTAGCACTCATCAGGCGATGTCTATAGGCAACTGACTGCACTCAGATCAAATGGGGCCGAATAATTATGCACACACCACTTTGCAGTTATTTATTTGTAAAAAAAAATGTTTGGAATCATGTATGATTTTCGTTCCACTTCTCATGTGTACACTACTTTGTGTTGGTCTTTCACGTGGAATTCCAATAAAATTGATTCATGTTTGTGGCAGTAATATGACAAAATGTGGAAAACTTCAAGGGGGCCGAATACTTTTGCAACCCACTGTATGTAGAATTTAGGGTTTAGGATATGGAGAGTGCTGCTGCACATGGCATAGGGATGAGTAGGCTGCCATTGTAGTAGAATTTAGAGAACATTTTCAGATGCCTCCTCAAAACACAGCAGCTCTAATAGAAAAAAAAATTACATGCTTTTTTGCATTGCAGCAAAACTGCCTAAATGCACTAGTGAGATTCAGAGTCTTATCATCCACAAGGCAATGCTAGGTACCGTAGTTGCCTAGGACCTGGAGAGAGTCTAGGGGCCTGGAGGTGTTAGCTCCCACCAGAGATGATCATAATGTGTAATTAATATTTCACAATTTTCATAAGATTTCCATTACAATCTTAATGGAAAAATCATAATCACAATTTTGTTTTGATATTTTGTGTAATTATGACTATATACACTTATTGTCCATAACTACAATTGTTTTCATAATTACGATCTTTTTTTGGGATGAATTTCTGTGGAGAACACGAAAGTACAATTTTGTGTTACCCGTAATGTTGTGTAAAACAAGAAATAACTATCTTTGTTTAGGTGTTTACTTTAATTTTTGTAATTAATGAAAAATTAAAAGGGACTGTGAGCGGTGCACACAAAAAAGAAATCTGGGCTTACCTGGGGCTTCCTCCCGCCCCCCGTAGCCCAAAAGGTCCCCGGCGCCCACTTGGTCCCTTCCATGGTCCCATTGGCGGCTCCGGTAATCTGCCGACTTCAGCTGAAGTCATGCTTCATCATGCCGGAAGCCATAAGTGCCCTGCGCATGCACGGTTTAGTCTTTAGAAACTTCAGAAAACTGCGCATGTGCAGGACACTTACGGTGACCGGTGTGATGATGCGCTGGAGGCGAGCACGCTCAATTTCAGCCCGAGTCGCCGGATTACCAGAGCCGCCAGCAGGACCACGGAAGGAACCAAGAGGAGGCCAGGGGACCTCGCAGGCTACTAGGGGCTGGAGGAAGAACCATGTAAGTCCAGATTTCCTTTTTGTTGCACTTCTCAGGATCCCTTTAAGGAATTACGAATAGAACACAAAATTAGGATTTGGCACGATATTACGACACAAAATTACGATGTCCGAAATTCCAAATTCTGATTTTTTTTTTGATTATAAGGAATTACAATTTTGTGGCATAATTGCAAATTTTGTGTTGTTATTACGAAAACATGACATTTCGGCTTATCCCCGTCCCCTAGCAAATATTACTAAAAAAAACTAGGTGATCATCAGCAGTGGGCAAAAACAGCTATCTTGCCAAGGCCTAAATTCATCTGGTGTGATTGCTCCCTTAGGCCTGGAGAATGTCGTTACAAACCAATATGTCTCATTCATCATTCTGTATTTGGTAACTTACCTTGAAAACGCTGCTACATTGTCTGCAAGTGTTTGCTGATCTTCAGCTCCGGATCGATAGTAATCATACACAGACTTTTTCAGAAAATATTTGGCGTGCTCCTCAAAATCATCAACTGTTATCGGTTTTCCAGACATGCTTGGTCTCCTCTTAGTAGACTTCACCGTTCTGATGTGTTTTTGGTATTTGTAGCTGGAAGATGGGCTTGTAGATAATATATAACCATATCTCGGTTATGTTTGCATGACCTGTGCTTGGCATCTCTGTCAATGTGTAAACACGGCTAGTGTGATCTTGGCTTTTACGCTGGACTTTCTCCTGAAAGTCAGCGCTGGGACATTTATCATTAGTAAAGCTCACAACAGCTCTTCATTTTGGCATAGCTGCCTTTTTCAGAGAGAGACAGTCCCTCTTTGGGAACTAAATCCCCCACCCCTCTTTCTTCCTCATTTGTCCCTCTTTCAGGACCGCTGTACTATTAATATTACCGATGTACTGTGTAATATTAGTGATGATTGCAAACTGCTAATTACGATTACGCAAAATTTTGAGTACATTTTCGCAATTATAGCCGTATGTAATTACTATTTGGACATTCAATTGATTTTATGTAACCCCTTACTTGTAATAATTTTTCAAAAAGACTTTGTAGTTTTTGAGAAAATTGATTTTAAAAAGCAAAGGAAAAATGGTTTTTAAATTGTAATTTTTCTGAGTTTAAAAAAATCTTTTTCTTTTGCAATTTTAAAATCAATTTTCTCAAAAACTTCAAGTTTTTTTTTTTTTACTTGTCCCCACTCTTCTCCTTATCAATTACGATTTTGCATTGTAATTGTGACTTACGATGTGAAATTATGATAATGCAAATCCAGATCACTCCGTATCTATTAAGAACATTTAGGAAAATGTAAAATGACTGCTGTGAGAGTGCACATTGCCCTTTTTTTAAATATACTATTGTATGTGTGCATGGAAGATATGCAGTGAATACTCTTGCCTTGCATCACTTGGTAACAGCATGCCCGTCATCAGAATTTTGTGGGCTCCATACTGGGCAAATCTACAGGGTTTCCTCACTCCCCTCTGCCCCCAGTAATAATAGGTAGATTGTAGAAGCAGGCAGGTAGTGATAGGCAGATTTTAGTAGCAAGCAGGAAGTGACCATTAAATTCTAGCAGTGGCGGGCAGTGATAGATGGATTGTAGTGGTCTGCAGTTAGTGATAGGCAGATTGTAGTGGCCAGCAGGTAGTGATACATAGATTGTAGTGCCTGGCTAGCAGGTGGTGATAGGCAAAGGGGCCAGCAGTGGCAGTGGAAAGAGAGACAACAGCAGCTGACAGCAATGGACCACATAGTTCCAGAGGCTTAAAGAGACAATGCTCTCCTTGGGCCGCATACAGCAGTACCACTTGTACTGCCCTCAGTGCCCTGATGGTTGGCCCTGGGCAACAGAGTCCTACAAGCGAGAGAGGTCATTTCAGCACCCGCTCAACACCGTGCTGCACTTAATTTGGGCACCATCATAAGCCATCATTTTAATTACGGCTATAGTAGCATAGCCCCAATTAAAATATAATCACCAGGCAATCAGTAGACTTCCTACAGTCTCCTCTTCTCTTCTGCTTGCAATACAATTTGTATGGAGATGACCCCAATATTTACTTGCCTCTTTTTATCGTGGATAAAGGTTCACAATGCCAGTCAGCCATATTATCATGGGAGGGTGAGGTTTCTGCAGTTCAGCCTGGATTTCACTAAACTAATAATATTCCATCTTTCACCTTCAAACAAACCACCGCTTGACATGTCTCCAACTGAAAGGGGGGCATTCATATTCACCACCCCACAGGCATGTTACCTTGGTGTCACCTTTGCCTTCGCACTCTTCTTTGATCCTCACGTCTAGAACATCTCTAAAACCTGACACTTTCAACTGTGCAACCTTTCTAGTACATTCAACTGTGCCCCCAGTACATTCTCCAGTAATCCCTCACTACAGCTACTATTATCTCCTAGGTGATATTTTTACACTTGGGGCTTGATTCACAAAGCGGCGGTATAAAGGTTAAGACGTCCAAACTGCAGCGCAAACGATTTTGTGCGCCGAAAATGTCGCACTGCGCGCGGTACCGTGGTGCGCCGAAAACGTTGCGCGATGCGACAATGACGTTGCATGCGGTGCGACAAAAACAGGGCATATGGTGCCCCTTTAACGTCGCACCAGTGCGCCCGACGATGCAACCTTTAAGGCGCACTTGTGCGATGTTTCAGGGGCACCATATGCCCTGTTTTTGTCGCAACCGCATGCAACGTTATCGTCTTTTTGGCGCGATGTAGCTTTGCACGACTATTAGTGTGCACAAAAATACTTTTCGTGCACTAAGTGGCTTTTCATTCCGGCGCTAAGTGAATCAAGCCCTTTATCAATACAGTGCCTTTTATGCCACCCGCAAGCAAGGAAATACTCCAAATAACTATGATATCACTTTTCATCTACTTTTTGGTACTTGGCTGGATGGTATAAAGAATTCAGTAAAGAATCCTTGGGCTAGACTCCCTAAGACCTTGTTCACATTGCGTTCGGGTAGCGTGTCCACCTGTGGTGGGCTTTTTTTGCTGCGTTTATTTGATGCGGTTTCCGGTGATTTTCTGCGCGTTCGCCCGGTTTTGTGGGTGTTTTTGTAAGCGCTTTTGCAGAGCGCTTCCGTCTTTTGATCTGGAAAAAAATCCGGGAACAATAAATTTAATGTATTTATTTTTAAAAACCGCTAACGCAATCGCTTGCCAAAGCAATTTTGTGAGCGTTTTGTGTTTTTCCTATACCTTCCATTGAGGCAAATCACCTCAAAAATGGCTCAAGCACCGCTTTTCAAAGCAGATCGCAAACAAACCGCTCTGATATGAACTCTCTCATTGAGAGTCATTGAATAAGCACTTTCAGGGCGATTTTGAAAATCGGTCGGGATTAAAATTTTACAAAAATGGACATAATGTGAACAAGGCCTAACACTGCTACTGCCTACTGAGTGAGCCCTAGTGGCTGCAGCTCTGGCGCTTTGAGTCCGCCAAGAGAATAGCACAAAATAAATATTATTTGTCTTGTCTTGTCTTTTGCATTTGCTAAATGCTGAAAAGTAATTTTGTAGAGAAGATGAAAAATTGTCAGGTTAAAACTCACGAAAAAAAAAGTTAATTGAACAAGTTAATTGAATGAAAGTTAATTTAATAAGTTAATGTTTGTCTCCCCAACACTCAGAACTTCTCTTTGGCTGCTCACCAGAGCCAGATCATCAGCAGATGCCTAGAGCCTGGAGAAAGTCTAGGGACCTGGTGGATTCTAGCCCCCAAGAAATCTTACTAAAAAAGCCAGGAGACCATCAGGGGTGGGTAAAAAAAAACTGTTATCTTGCCTAGAGCCCCATTTCAACTTAACCTCCCTGGCGGTATAATTATTTCTGGATTTTTGGGTCTAAAAGTGGTGCAATTTCTTTGCATGCTTTTTGACCCTAAAACCGGGAAAAAATGCTGCCGCTAGAAAGCTTGCAGCAGCCCCTGCACTTACCTCCCTGGGATCCAAGACTGCAGTTCTTCTGCTGCCCTTTAGGTGGCGCTGTAACCCTGTAGTGAGAGGCGCTTGGCCACGCTACAGACTTACAGTATACGTTTTCTCCAATTTGCCTGATGAAGCGGGACTGTACCCGCGAAATGCGTTGCAAAGTGGAGCTTCTAATAAATGTTATTTTTTATATAAAATAACGAATTTCTGTCTGTACTTCATTGAGGGAGGTAAGTCCACCACTTCCCCCTTTTTCAACAGTTTTTAGACGCTTTCATCCTATCTTGGCGCCTCTGTTTAAAAATTGAAACACTTGTCCACTAGCGTTTTCTTTCACTGCGTATGTGTGGCTCGAAACTCGTGCATGTGCAGTTCAGTATATATCGGCATTGCTTGGGAGAACCTCAGAGAGGCCGGGGGGTGAAGAGTCCAGGGAACAGGAGGGACCCCAAAGCCAACAACCAGCACCAGGCTTCTCTGGATAAGGTAAACTAGCCCCCCATGGGGTTCATTCAATAGTGGGGGGTTTTTCCCAATACAATGATACTTTAAAAACGACCTCTTCAAACTGCTATATCCAGTTTCCCCTTCTCTTAAACAAAGAACGATCTTTTGATTATTGTTGCTAGCTGGCAGATTTGGAAGCGTACGTTAAAAAGGGGCGCTGGGAAAAAAGGGCGCCGGGTTTTTAACGATAAGCATGGATAACGTTTAAAAATGTATTGTACTGTATTTCGTTTAAAATTAATGTTTTATAAAGTTATAAATCATTAAATAATGTGCATTAAATCGGCAATTGTAAAAACGTTAATCTTTCGTTTAAATAGTGAAACGTATAATAACGTTTAAAAAAAAAAAATACTAAGTAACCCTCCCTGTACCTACCCCTAACCCCTAGACCCCCCTGTTGATGCCTAAACCTAAGACCCCCCCTGTTGGTGCCTAAGTAACCCTCCCTGTACCTACCCCTAACCCCTAGACCCCCTGTTAGTGCCTAAACCTAAGACCCCCCTGTTGGTGCCTAAACCTAAGACCCCCCTGTTAGTGCCTAAACCTAAGACCCCCCTGTTGGTGCCTAAACCTAAGACCCCCCTGTTGGTGCCTAAACCTAAGACCCCCTGTTGGTGCCTAAACCTAAGACCCCCCTGTTGGTGCCTAAACCTAAGACCCCCCTTTTGGTGCCTAAACCTAAGACCCCCTGTTGGTGCCTAAACCTAAGACCCCCCTGTTGGTGCCTAAACCTAAGACCCCCCTGTTGGTGCCTAAACCTAAGACCCCCCTGTTAGTTTTTTCGTTTAAAAATAATGTTTAAAAAAAAAAAAAATGTACTGTTTTTCGTTTAAAAATAATGTTTAAAAAAAATATTGTACTGTTTTTCGTTTAAAAATAAAATTTAAAAATGTATAAATCATTAAATAATGTGTAATCATGAGAAACAGTAATAAAACATTAAGTCTCCGGGCGCCGCTTTTAAAACGTTATTTTTCTCCGGCGCCCTTTTTTCCTATCGGGCGCCCATTAAACGATATTTATTATAGGAGTGAATGGCGGCGCCCGATTTGTCCACTAGCCTCAGGCGCCCGAATTTACTGTTCCCGATTTGGAATGAACGCTGTACAGATAAGCTGTTTGTCTCCTACGCAAGTTGTGTGTGCTGCACAATGGAGGAAAAGAGATATACAGGTGTTGGACAAAATAATGGAAACGCCTTGAAAGTCAACAAAATATATTTTAATATGGTGTAGGTGCCCCTTTTGCGGCAATTACAGCCTCAATTCTCCGAGGTTTTGATTCATACAAATTGTGATTTGTTTCCAAAGGAATTTTAGCCCATTCTTCAGTTAAAACATCCTCCAGTTCTTTTAGAGACGATGGCGGAGGAAATCGACTTCTTACTTGAATCTCTAATAACGACCATAAATGCTCAATAATGTTGAGGTCTGTGGATTGTGGTGGCCAGATGAGATGCTCAACTTCATTAGAATGTTCCTCGTGCCATTCTTTAACAATTCTAGCTGTATGGATTGGGGCATTATCATCTTGAAAGATGGCATTCCCTCCGGAAACAGTTCTTGAACCATAGGATGAACTTGGTCGCCCAAAATTCCTAAATAGTCTCGGCTGTTAATTCTTCCATGAAGGGAAACTGGCCCAGCGGATTTCCAAGAAATAGCACCCCAGATCATCACAGAACCCCCGCCATGTTTTACGGTTAGGAGAAGGCAGTCTGGATAAAATGCTTCTTTCGGCTGTCTCCAAACGTACACTCGGCCGGAGGTCGGAAATAAGGTAAACGATGATTTGTCCGAAAAAAAATCAAATTTTTCCACTGCTCGAGGGACCAATTGTGGTGGTTCCTACACCACTCTAAACGCTTTGAAATATTTGTTTTTGAAAGCAGAGGTTTTCAAATTGCAGTTTTTCAGTGGAATCCAGATGTGTGCAGCTCCTGATGAACAGTTTTTTGTGGAAATTGGGTATGTAGGTGTTCATTCAGCTCTGCAGTGATTTTAGGAGCCGTGGTCTTGCGAGCTTTTCTAACAATTCAATTTAGAGTCCGACGGTCTCTCTCAGACAACTTCGACTTTCGGCCACAACTGTGCTTTGCTGAGGGCGTTTTTCTTTCTCTTTCAAAGGCAGTCATTACTTTTGAGAGAGTACCTCTTGAAATGCCAAGCATTCGGGCAGTTTCTGTTACTGTAGCGCCTGCCATACGAGCACCAACAATTTGGCCTCTTTGAAAGTCTGAGATCTGCCATTTTTATAAATTATAACCAACTTTGGTTAAAATTAATGTAAAAAACAATTATTTTAATTAAACATATGAAATAACAAAAATAATAAACAAAAAAAAAACATATGCCAAGTTTTCATTGCTTAAAACATGTACAAAGATTAGGATGCCAAAATGTTAGGTGTTACTATTATTTTGTCCAACCCCTGTAGATGGGCAAGCTGCTTTGAAGTTTCTGTAGAGATAATGGCATCATGGGATCACCTGGGAAAGTAATCACCTGGAAAGATTGTTAGAGACTACTAGGCCAATGATGTACTGGACACCTGTACTCACTTTGGATTTCCGGCCAAAGCTATCAGGAATGATCATTTTGTTTTAAATGAACCCAAGGGGAGAGTCATATGGAGGCTGCCATATTTATCTTCTTGTAAACAATACCAGTTGTCTGGCAGCCCTGTTAATTTTCTGGAATAAAAAGTGTCTGAGTCAAAACCCTGGAACAAGCATATGACTAATCAAGAAAAACCTCAGTCAGAGTACCTGATCTGCTGCATGCTTCGTTCAGGGTCTATGGCTAAAAGGATTAGAGACAGAGGATCAGCAAGGCTGCCAGGCAACTGGTATTGCTTAAAAGGAAATAAATATGGCAGCCTCCATATACCTCTCAACTCGGGTTTCCTAAGATCGAAAGAGTTTGTGTTGTTTAAGCCTCCTACACATGTTAGTGTCCTCCAAGGTCCACTGAGGTAATCTAATGATCACGCATGCCAAGTCTTTAAGCAACAATTAGAGGCCCAAGTCCAATTGTTCTTCTTCCCCCTTCCACCTTAAGCCACTCCATCATGTGCTGCACACCATCTCTCGTCCCCAAAGCCACAGACAATTCGCTCTGCTGAAGCAGCTTGGCTCCAGAACTGTCTTCCGAGGGATCGAGTGCTGGTTTCTTCGAGCAGGGGTGTGTATGTAAGTGTGTGTGTGGTGTGTGTGTGGTGTGGGTGTGTGTGTGTGTGTGTGGTGTGTGTGGTGGTGTTTGTATGTGTGTGTGTGTGTCTGTGTGTGTCTCTGTGTGGTGGTATGTGTGTGTGTCTGTGTGGTGGTGTGTGTGTGTGTGTGTGTGTGTGTGTGTGTGTGTGTGTGTGTGTGTGTGTGTGTGTGTGTGTGTGTGTGTGTGTGTGTGTGAGAGTGTGTGTGTGGTGTGTGTGTGGGGTGTGGGTGTGTGTGTTCAGTCATGCTTTGCGCTTGGTCTGTAAGCAAATTAGTAATTTACCTTTACTACGGGTTATTATTGTATAGCGCTGCACAAAATACTGGTGCATTAGAAAGAAGAAAAAAAAGTAAGTAAAATGTAAGCTCTTTTAATGGACAGTTAGGCAGGGAACTAGCAGTGATTGTGCTGCGGCAAACCGCGCCGATTCTAGGAGGCTATTGAAGTCAAAAGCCCCGCTCCGGAAACGCTCTTCGTGACCATTTGTTTGCGTTTTGCGTTTTTGATTTTCCATGCATTTTTAAATGACAGAGCTTTCCACTTTTTACCGTATGCCACTTGCGTACACAATTACAGCATATGACGCCACAAACGACAAATTGTGGGCGGCAAAACGTTTGCGGAAAATACAATCACAATAGCGAATGGAAACCCTGGAAAACGGCCCTGCAAGTGTGTTCCCTCCCTAAGTAATATGAATTGCTCAGTGTACTCTGTACAGCACTGTGTAGTATGTTGGTGCTCATCCTCTGTTGCTTTTGTAAAAATAGCATTATCTTCTGTCAAAGGCAAGCAGGTGCAAAATGGTAAGTTAGAAAAGAGTGATTCTGAATGTAATCATATGCTACTCACATGTAAATGCTGGGAGTTCCAGTCCCAGCTCTGAGGGCACTGTGCATGATAAGTGTCCATACCCTGGGGCAGACTCTAAACTATTGATTTTGAAAATTTGAATTTTAAATGGGGATCATGTTGAAACCAATGAATGATGGAATCTGTGACCCCGAAGTGTTATGCCATTTTATAAATATGGCAATCGTGGGCACTAGTAATAATTACATATTATTGCATTACATTGACATTTGATATCCTCAACGTATCATTTCTAATAAAGTTTTAAAGGACAACTGAAGCAGAAGGGATATGGAGGCTGCCATATGGATCTCCTTATAAGCAATACCAGTTGCCTGGCTGTCCTGCTGATTCTCTGCCTCTAATACTTTTAGCCATAGATCCTGAACAAGCATGCAGCAGGTGTTTCTGACATAATCATCAGATCTGCCAAGATTAGCTGCATACTTGTTTCTAGTGGTACTGAGACACTACTGCAGCCAAATAGGCCAGCAGGGCTGCCAGGCAACTTGTATTGTTTTAAAGAAAATCAATATAGCAGCCTCCATATTCTTCTCACTTCAGTTGTCCTTTATATCTCATGCTTTTTTTTCAGTGTCAATAATGGAACATGTTTCTACTCTGTCACATTTCTGTTCAGAAAACATACTCAGTTCCCAGTTCAAATGCAAGAGCTCCCTCTAATGGTAAAATTGTAGATCTGCATATAATGTCATCCTTGGTATAAAATCAAACGGAGTCATTTTAAGAGAGAATTTTAGAAAAGTTCTTGTCTGCCCATATAAAAATTGCCAATCTGTTAAATTAAGAGAGATGTTAGATAAATACTTCTACCTGGACTCAAACATACTTCTTCCTTATTCCAGAACGAATGCTGCAGATTGCAGAATTCACTAAACACTAGTGACAAAAGACTGAGGCCCATGTGCAATTAAACTTTTTCTCCTAAGTTTTTCTCCTAAGTAATATTTTTATTCTTGTCAATAAAATGTCTTTTAAGCCACGAGAAAGCGATAAAATACTCAAAATAGTTTTGACAGTACTTTTTCAGTTGAAAAGTGCTAGGAGGTTATTTTAAATGGAAGATAAAAAATTATCTCCTAGGACAGTGGTTCCCAACCGGTGTGCCGCGACACATTTATGTGTCGCGGCAGCACTGGGAATGTGTCGCCGCGTTCCCCCGCTCTGCCTCCTCTTCGCTTGTCGGCTGTCTGTCCGCCACTCCGTGTATTAGAGCAGTGCTACAAGAAAATGGCCGCCGACGTCCGCAGTTAGCTGGCCATTTTTTGTACCACTGCAGTAACTACTCAGAGCGAGGGCGGAGCCAGAGCGAGGAGGGAGCCAGAGAAACACTTGGAGCGGAGAGGGAGGAGAGGACCGGATTTACCATAAGGAACTGAGGTAGGAGCATAAATGTGCCTGCTCCTGCAAAAAGGTGGCATCCTTCACGAGTTTCTCTCTCCCTGTTACAGCCAGCATATCTGTGGCAGACACACTGCTGCAGCTGTGCTGCGGCTGGGAGAGCAGCAGATAGCTAGCAGATTCGAGCAGAGTACAGCCGGCCTCCCCCCTGCTTCCTGACTACCTACAGGCCTACACTGGGGCAGCTATGTTACCTTCACTGGGGCAGCTATATTACCTTCACTGGGGCAGCTATGTTACCTTCACTGGGGCAGCTATGTTACCTTCACTGGGGCAGCTATGTTACCTTCACTGGGGCAGCTATACCACCTTCACTGGGGCAGCTATGTTACCTTCACTGGGGCAGCTATGTTACCTTCACTGGGGCAGCTATGTTACCTTCACTGAGGCAGCTATGTTACCTTCACTGGGGCAGCTATGTTACCTTCACTGGGGCAGCTATACCACCTTCACTGGGGCAGCTATACCACCTTCACTGGGGCAGCTATACCACCTTCACTGGGGCAGCTATACCACCTTCACTGGGGCAGCTATACCATCTTCACTGGGGCAGCTATACCACCTTCACTGGGGCAGCTATACCACCTTCACTGGGGCAGCTATACCACCTTCACTGGGGCAGCTATACCACCTTCACTGGGGCAGCTATACCACCTTCACTGGGGCAGCTATACCACCTTCACTGGGGCAGCTATACCATCTTCACTGGGGCAGCTATACCACCTTCACTGGGGCAGCTATACCACCTACATTTTTTATATTGGAAAAGATGTTAGCGCTCAACAGGGCTTATAACAGATAAATCATACCTTTAAAAAGGACCTCCTGACTATTTAAAATCTAGCAACACATAATTGATATAATGCGTGACACTAAAATATCAAATGACCTAGTATGCAAGACCCAAACTAGAGCAACAAGTCAGACCTTCATCCACAGCCTCTGGGCTATGTGTAAAGAGTAAATCTGTTCAAAATCTTATTCCAGAGACAAATCAGTGCATATTATTGAACCAGCACAAAAGTCCAAGTTTAAAAGTCCTAAAAATTAAAAAACTCTAAATCCAGCAGAAAGTCCCAGATAGCTGATTCTGAATGCTTAATATACCATCAGATGATATCCATTTTTAGAAAAGCCGGTATGCTCACCAGATAGCCATGCCAATTGTGACAGTTGGCATACAACGCGTGCGGCCCAGCCAGTGACCTCAGTGGATCCTCCTGTGTATCTTCAACCGTATCCAAACCATGAAAGGAGAGAAAAAGCCTCTATGGCGTAGTATGTTTAGTCTCCTCACCACAAAGTGCCCAGCACACACGATTTCACACACTGTGGCCCAACACCTGTGTTATCTTCCTCATACAGGCACTCTCAAGCTACTACACATAGCCTCTTACCAGATAGCATGGCTGACCCAGTTAGACCAGCATAAGCGCTTTTGCAGAACCACCTTGTATCTGTTTTTCAGTTGATAAACCTTCCTCAGCACCTTAAAATAACCATCCTCACGTTACCACATCCTCACGGGGCCAAATCATATTTTTCCTTCCGAATCGGAAGGAAAAATATGATTTGGCCCCGTGAGGATGTGGTAACCACATCCACTGAGGTCACTGGCTGGGCCGCACGCGTTGTATGCCAACTGTCACAATTGGCATGGCTATCTGGTGAGCATACCGGCTTTTCTAAAAATGGATATCATCTGATGGTATATTAAGCATTCAGAATCAGCTATCTGGGACTTTCTGCTGGATTTAGAGTTTTTTAATTTTTAGGACTTTTAAACTTGGACTTTTGTGCTGGTTCAATAATATGCACTGATTTGTCTCTGGAATAAGGTTTTGAACAGATTTACTCTTTACACATAGCCCAGAGGCTGTGGATGAAGGTCTGACTTGTTGCTCTAGTTTGGGTCTTGCATACTAGGTAATTTGATATTTTAGTGTCACGCATTATATCAATTATGTGTTGCTAGATTTTAAATAGTCAGGAGGTCCTTTTTTAAAGGTATGATTTATCTGTTATAAGCCCTGTTGAGCGCTTACATCTTTTCCAATATAAAAAGTTCGATTCAGGGCACACACTCCCTGCTGGTCATAGCGCACCAGGCGCAGAAAATCTATTGCTCTAGGAGTGGTAACGAAGCCTACAATATACTTGAGGAGCGCACTTTACCTTCTCCAATAATATATACTACCTACATACAGTATGTGATGTGTCACAGTGATCTGAGCGTTTGGCGTGATGTGTCACAACTTCAAAAAGGTCTGGAACCACTGTCCTAGGAGAAAACTCAAGAGAAAAAGGTAAACTGCATATGGGTCTGAATGACACTAGTTTTAATTACAGGTTCCACAAATAACTAAATGTTTCCATGTTTTTATTGAACACACCATGTAAAGATTCACAGGGCAGGTGGAAAAGTATGTGTACCCCTAGACTAATGACATCTCCAAGAGCTAATTGGAGTGATGTGTCAGCCAGCTGGAGTCCAATCAATGAGAGAAGATTGGAGGTGTTGGTTACAGCTGCCCTGCCCTATAAAAAACACACACACACCAGTTTTGGGTTTGCTTTTCCCAAGAAGCATTGCCTGATGTGAATGACGCCTTGCACAAAAGAGCTCTCAGAAGACCTATAATTAAGAATTGTTCACTTGCATATAGCTGGAAAGGGTAATACAAGAATCTACAAAAGCCTTGCTGTTCATCAGTCCACGGTAAGACAAATTGTCTATAAATGGAGAAAGTTCAGCAGTGCTGCTACTCTCCTTAAGAGTGGCCGTCCTGTAAAGATGACTGCAAGAGCACAGCGCAGAAAGCTCAATGAGGTGAAGAATAATCCCAGAGTGTTAGCTTAAGACTTACAAAAGTCTCTGGCGTATGCCAACATCCCTGTTAGTGATTCTAGGATTTGTAAAACAATAAACAAGAATGAAGTTCACGGGAGGATACCACAGAGGAAGCCACCGCTGTCCCCAAAAAAATTGCTGCAAGTTTAAAGATTGCAGAAGAGTACCTGGATGTTCCACAGCAGTACTGGCAAAATATTCTGTGGACAGATGAAACCACACTATGTGTGGAGAAAAAGAGGCACAGCACACCAACATCAAAACCTCATTTCAACTGTAAAGTATGGTGGTGGGGGCATCATGGTTTGGGGCTGCTTTTCTGTGTCAGGACCTGGACGGATTGCTATCATCAAAGGAAAAATAAATTCCCAAGTTTATCAAGACATTTTGCAGGAGAATTCAAGGCCATCTGTCCACCAGCTGAAGCTCAACAGAAGATGGGTGTTGCAACGGGACAACGACCCAAAGCGTAGACGTAAATCAACAACAGAAACTTAAACAGAAGCCCAGTCAGAGTCCTGACCTCAACTCGATTGAGATGCTGTGGCATGACTTCAAGAAAGCGATTTACACCAGATATCCCAAGAATATTGCTGAACTGAAACAGTTCTGTAAAGAGGAAGGGTCAAAAATTAATTACTAGTGACCGTTGTGCACATCTGATCTGCAACTACGGGAAACGTTTGGTTGAAGTTATTGGTGCCAAAGGAGGTTCAACCAGGTTTTAAATCCAAGGGTCCACATACATTTTCTACCTGCACTGTGAATGTTTACATAGTGTGTTTAATAAAAACATGGAATCTCGCCAAAGGACCAGCACCACTCGATGTATTTAGAAGCTCTTTATAAATTTATTGGCATCAATATGATAGCAACGACAGACGCTGTTTCGGCCCCCATGGGCCTTTATCAAGTTGCACAGGATCATCAAATGACAATATCAAAACTGCACATAGGCCTAGTGCACACCGGAGCGTTTCCGCTGCGGTTTGCGATCTGCTTGCGGGTGCGGATCCGCTAGGGTAATGTATTTCAATGGGCTGGTGCACACCAGAGCGGGAGGCATTTTGCAGAAACGCATACTCCCGGGCTGCTGCAGATTTTGGATTGCGGATGCGTTTCTGCCTCAATGTTAAGTATAGGAAAACCGCAAACCGCTCTGAAAAACGGCACTTCAGAGCGGTTTGCCAGGCGTTTTTTGTTACAGTAGCTGTTCAGTAACAGCTTTACTGTAACAATACATGAAATCTACTACACCAAAACCGCTACACAAAACCGCAAAACGCTAGCTGAAACGCTGCAGAAAAATAAGAAAAAGCGTTTCAAAATCTGCTAGCATTTTGCGGATCTGCTAGCGGTTTTTGGTGTGCACCAGGCCATATAGACTTCCATCAGGTCCTCTGCCCTAGGGTGTTGGTGATTGGCTGATGGAGGAATCATGGGTAATTGTGTTTGACTATATATATGTGCAGTTTTGATATTGTCATTTGATGATCCTGTGCAACTTGATAAAGGCCCATGGGGGCCGAAACAGCGTCTGTCGTTGCTATCATATTGATGCCAATAAATTTATAAAGAGCTTCTAAATACATCGAGTGGTGCTGGTCCTTTGGCGAGATTCTATGTTGTGACCCCTTGGTACTGGGGTGAGGACCTAGGCACACTTTCCTGCACTAAAGCCACTGTGAGTGCTCCTGGGCACTTGGAAGAAATTCAATAAAAACATGGAAATATGTATTTATTTGTGTGGTATTAGTTTAAACAGACTGTGATTGTCTATTGTTGTGACGTAGATGAAGATCAATCATATTGTATGACCAATTTGTGCAGAAATACGTATATTTCCAAAGGGTTTACATACTTTTTTTTATTGCTGCTGTATATATATATTCCCCTATGCATTTTAAAATGCAAAATAAGAAACAGTTGGAACAATTCACCTAATATAGTAAAATAAACAGCTAATGTAGATTTAAAAAAGCTAAAATAAATTCTATTTATCTGCTTTTTTTTATTACAAAACATCAGTGATATTGCTCATACAACCCGTGGTGGATGTAAGGGATATTGAGATGAACACATTTTTTCTGCTTTGTGAACTCTTTTCTCCTTGTACTGTACATTCCTATTAAAAAACAGAGAGAGTAATAGGCAGATTGATTGGTTATTTTATCTTGCCAGACAGAAGGCCCAATACAATCACTTTTTCATCTAGGTTTTCTCATACGTTATATATCACATCTTTTCAATAAAAGGCCTTGTTTTAAAGGACAACTGTAGTGAGAGGTATATGGAGGCTGCCATATTGATTTCCTTTTAAGCAATACCAGTTGCCTGGCTATTCTGCTGATCCTTTGCCTCTAATACTTTTAGCCATAGACCATGAACAAGCATGCAGCAGATCAGAAGTTTCTGACATTTTTGTCAGATATGACAAGATTAGCTTCATGCTTGTTCCTGGTGTGATTCTGCAGGCAGATAGCTCAGCAGGGCTGCCAGGAAACTGGTATTGCATAAAAGGAAATCAATATGGCAGCCTCCATAGCCCTCTCACAACAGTTGTCCTTTAAGCCACCAGCAAACAGAAAAATACTCAAAATAATATTGGCAGTACTTTTTCAACTACTTTTTGGTGCTTTTTAAATTGCAGAGTACTGAAAATTATTTTAAACAGATTGATGAAAATTATCTCCTAGTAGAAAACTTAGAAGAAAAGGTAAATTGAATGGCGGCTACATTTTCAGAATTGACCGTAGGATGTAGTTAAAAAATGCATACCCTCTATGATGGGCACTAAATGACATGCCCACATACTAATTCTATCCCCTTTATTATCCCCTGTTATACCGACCCCCTGCTACCTATTTTTTATAGTTCCTTCCCATATAGCATCATCATGTATGACTTCTATATTGAGCTTTCATAGTGCCAACCTGTTTAGTGTTCACAATTTACACTTCATCTTTATAGTGCTCCATATTTATATTGTATCACCCCTCCCAGATTATAGTGCTTCCAAAATATTGTGCCCCATAATTGTGTTCCTGATTAGTACCCAGAATGTAAGTTTTAAAATAAACAATGCTACTATAAATAAAACCCACACATTTTATTTGTCCATTTGTCCTGGCTATCAAATTTTAAATTATACTCCTAGTACAACATATTATTTGGAAATAAAGGTGTATTTTTCTGTCTTGTGTTTTTTGTACCCTATCAATTACAAGCCCTTATTTGCTAAAATAACCGTAATACACCCACTACAGTCCTGGGTATACAGTCCCGGCAACCCTGACACACTCCCAACCTCCGGTGCATCTATTAAAGGCCCGTTGCTACAGTCCCGGGAACCCTGACACACTCTCGACGTCCACCTCACCTCTTTCAGACCCTCCACTACAGTCCTGGGAACCCTGACACACACCCGACATCTGCCGCACTTCATCCAGACCCACTGTTCAGTCCCGGGAACCCTGACACACTGTAAACTTCAGGCGCATCTATTCCAGATCCGTTGCTACAGTCCCAGGAACCCTGACACACTCACGGCCACCTCACCTCTTTTAAACCCTCCACTACGGTCCCAGGAACCCTGACACACTCCTGACATATGCCACACCTCTTTTAGAACCGCTGCTATAGTCTCAGGAACCCTGACACACTTCTGACATATGCCACACCTCTTTCAGAACTGCTGCTATAATCTCAGGAACCCTGACACACTCCCGACATTTGTCACACCTCTTCCAGACCTTCTGCTCAGTCCCGGGAACCCCACACTCTCCCGAAGTCCGCCACATCTGTTCCAGACCCGCTGCTAAAGTGCTGGGAACCCTGACACACTCCCAATGTTCCCTGCTAACTACCACTACATCGCCAGGCACTCTCCCAACATCTGCCACTGCATGCCAGTCACATTCACTCCCAGCTGCAGGCTGCACCAACGTGCCATAACCACTTACTCCATAATCAGGAGCATCAACAGAAAGCATCTTGAAGCTCCCGCCGGGGCTCCCTATTAGTCCACAGTTGACCAATGAAAATCCTCCTCAGAATCCCTTTGCCAGGGACCACTGTACTGTAGTTCAGCAGAGTCTTGTGGGGAGTGGCAGTGTTGGTGCTGTAGGGGCTAGTTGCAAGGGTGCTCAGCAGAGCTGTGTTGAGGATTGGCGCTGTGCAGGGGCGTAGCAATAGGGGTTTCAGAGGTTGCGACCGCATCGGGGCCCTTGGGCCAGAGGGGCCCCAAAGGGCCCTCCCTCAACTACAGTATTAGCTCTCTATTGGTCCTGTGCTCATAATAGTCACTTCTATAGATACTTTGAATAGCAGTAATCATTAGCACACTGTTCCCCATCCCCTTCTTGCACCTCTGACACTGTAGTTGCCATTGGCAGGTTTTGGTGCGCCGTATCAATTGCTATGTACAGAGTGCTTGGAGGGCCCCATTGTAAAACTTGCATCGGGGCCCACAGCTCCTTAGCTACGCCACTGGCGCTGTGGGGTGCCCAGCAAAACTGCAGCAGGGAGTGGCAGCCTGGAGGACATTCAGCAATCAAAATAAATAATAAAAACAAGAAAGAAAAAAATAAAGAATACCAAAGAAAGTGTTTTTCTTTTATTAATATTGTTTTTTAACACTTTATAGATAGGGGTAAAAAAAAACCTCTTTACCTATTTATAAGATGAGCATCTGGAGGTCTTGTTAGCTCCCAGATGTTAACATAGGGCGGTGGCACATAAAGGACAACTGAAGCGAAAGGGATATGGCAGCTGCCCTATTTATTTCCTTTTAAGCAATACTAGTTTCCTGGCAGCCCTGCTGATCCTCTGCCTCTAATACGTTTAGCCATAGACCCTGAACAAGCATGCAGCAGATCAGGTGTTTCTGACGTTATTGTCAGATCTGACAAGATTAGCTGCATGCTTGTTTCTAGTGTTATTCAGACACTACTGCGGCCAAATAGATCAGCAGGGCTGCCAGGCAACTGGTATTGTTTAAAAGGAAATAAATATGGCAGCCTCCATATTCTTCTCACTTTAGTTGTCCTTTAACGCCAGGGAGTTCTGCAGTTGAATAGGGCTCAATGTGTTTCAGGAGTCTTTCACATGACATAGCTATGAAAAAAATATGAAAAAAACCTCTGACATGCATGAGTAAAAAATGCCGGGGGCAGAGAAATAGAGCTTCCATATGGTGCCATTATTACTCTTAGGATATGACGTCATTGTGGTAGACAACCTGTGCACTGAAGATAAAATCTCTTCCCTTGGCTTTCTCCAGCGGTGGATTGAACGCTCCGTGAATAAAAGCCCTCTTGTTTCACATCCACAGAGTAGGAGATGTTTCTTTAAGAGGGGCGACCGCACTGATCTCTCTTACTGGCTGCAATCTGCAAACATAAAATTCCATTCTAGCAAGGTTAGCGGAGAGATTATCATAATGCACCATGCATTGTGTGGACACAAGAAATATTACAGGAGAAGACCAAAGAGACAGTCCTGAACAGCTGGAAAGCAATCATGAAACACCATTCTCATTCACTAAGACGTCATTCCCATTGACTTAGACGACATTCCCATTCACTGAGACATTGGCTGTTTCTATAGTGCTTATCTTGATCACAGGTACGGTATCTGCAGGTTGCATTCCCAGACTGCAAATGTATTCAGAGTGAAACTGAGAAAAAAATAGAGATCCTTTCGCTGGAGTCACAACAAGCCAGCAAGGATTGCCATCTGTAACTTCAGATATAAAAGACATCAGTTCCATGCATGTCCAGTAGAATGCAAATTTTGTGGTAACTTCATGCAAATATATGCAGCTTGGGAATGGACCAATCAAAAGCAGCAGCGGCTTTTTCACCTGCGATGACTACTGTAAACAGTAAAAGCATCTCAGAAATATATTGATTTCCAGGTATGCAGGGCCAACTTAAGCGTACCCGAGAAACGGGAGCCATGGAAACTCGGCCACTGGGAAATTGCCGGCGGTTGAATATGGGTACATTACAGTAGTTCTGTGCCTGCGAAGTACCGTCCTGATGACGTCGGCCAAACCACGTGACCCATGCGGTAGAGTGACCTAGCGAGGTCGGGTTCTGCAGCGGAGAAGACCGGGAGCTGCGGCGAGGGCACAGGGCGGCTGCCACGGGCTGGAGGAAGCCCCAGGTAAGTGGATTTTTTTTTTTTTTTTTTTGCTTGGACACTTACTTTTATGATTACTAGTGATGGTTATGTCTAGAAGAACTCATGGAGAAGCATCAGATTTGATATGATAGATTTCTAATAAAGGCTCATGCACACGCTCAACAAAAGTCTTTTAAATGCACAATTATCAAGCAACTTTTGTTGTTGAAACAAACCGAAAAAGTTGTTTGCTATTGTTCAAACAACTGATAAGACGCAGCTCAAGTCAATCCAACTGTTGCATTGACTTGAGCTGCGTCTTATCAGTTGTTTGAACAATAGCAAACAACTTTTTTGTTTTGTTTCAACAAAAGTTGTTTGATAATTGTGCATTTAAAATACTTTTGTTGAGCGTGTGTATAAGGCTTAAGCTGGCCATACACTAGGCCGATTCCCTGCCGATCGACAGCAGATTCGATCACTGGGATCGCATCTGCTGTGAAATCGTTAACGCTAAATTTCGATCTATTTCGTCCCAAAATAGATCGGTCCCGTTGATCGCTCCGTGCAGGAAATTACCGTTGATCGCCCGCGGGTAGGGAGCGCGTCGCTAGTGGCGTTCAAGTGCCTGACGACCGACGCAATACATTACCTGCTCCGCTGCCGCAACTCCCCAGGTCTCCAGGTCCGGCAGGCTTCACTTCTTCCTGTCCCTGCAGGAAGTTTAAACAGTAGAGGGCGCTCTACTGTTTAAACTTCCCTCAGACAGGAAGAAGTGAAGGCTGCCGGACCCGGAGACCAGACCAGAGCGGTGAAGAAGACAGCGGAGACCGGAGGGAGTCACGCCGGCCGGAGCAGGTAATTTATGCGGGGGGGGGGGGGGGGGGGGAACAACTATTATGTTGTATATTGGAGGAATCCACATCTCAGCTGCAGATGGTGCTACAATGAACATTGTCATCTTGACACATTCATGTTGTGTCCAGCGACAATCCCACCAATTTTCATATGGCTAGCCATGGGCGTAACAATAGACGCTGCAACCCTTGCGATTGGAGGGGGCCCAGGGGCTTTGGGGGGCTCTCCTCCTGCCATCAGCATGCAGAGTAGTTTTAAAAGGTTTTTAATGTAACATCATAGACAGACATTGTGCCTCAAATGGGAGGAAAATATCCAATATAGCATAATAGACAAGGGGTACAATCACAACAGATATAGACATTAAAACATATCAGTCAAGTAAAAAGAAAAAGATAAATAACAGAACAATTTTGTGGTTAAGAACAAAGGGCATCAACATATTCTAACCATGGGTTAGTTTTCTGAAACTGATCCATGTGATCATGAGTAATTGCAAGCATGAACCCTTTGGATCACAGGATCAAGCACCAGTCTGGGTTGACGCCATTGTGAGGCCAAAGGTGGCCACTAATGATCCAATCTTTTTCATCCAATTTTCCAAATCTATGTAGTATAAGGGTAATTTGAGTGAATATACTGAATGGATAATTTAGGCAGTCCCTCATATTACATAGAAATGGTAAGGTTGGATGAAATAAATTGGATCATTAGTGGCCACCATAAGTATGATTTGGCTGCCATGGCGATGAATTGGGTCAAGCGATGAGTAGGGAATTTTGTAGAGGATCTCTTATAGCCCAATAGGAGGATGGCTGGATGTTTACTAAAGGGGCGTTTAGTAACTTTAGTTATGAGGTTAGCAATTTTATTCCAGAAGGAGGTTGCTTTAGGGCAGGTCCACCAGATATGGTAAAGAGTGCTATCCAAGGAGCAGCTGGGGTCAGGTATGCCCGGTGAAGCAGTTTAGCATTGGTTTCAATCGTGGAATAGAACAGGCTTCCCCTGAATACAAGACAAGACAAATAACATTTTCTCCTGGCGGACTCAAAGCACCAGAGCTGCAGCCACTAGGATGCGCTCTATAGGCAGTAGCAGTGTTAGGGAAACTTGCCTAAAGTCTCCTACTGAATAGGTGCTGGCTTACTGAACAGGCAGAGCCAAGATTCAAACTCTGGTCACCTGTGTCAGAGGCAGAGCCCTTAACCATGCAGCCCCTGAATAAGGTTTCAAAACATGAGGACCAGGAAGGGGGAGTATATGTGGGCGTTACGTCTGCTCCCCAAGTGGATAAAGTGACTTCAATAGTATTGTTGCCCGTTCGTGATAGCTCAGCATAAACATAGGAGATGACCCCTCCCTCCAACTCTGTTCATACACCAATCCTCAAAACAGGTAATGCGTTGTTCAATTTTTCCTGAAGGGACCGAAGATCTTATATAGTGGTAGGCTTGAAAAAGCTGAAATTGTTGAGCAAAAGTAAGTCACCGTAAAGGGAAAATTGAGTTTAGGGGTGAGAGTCTATCACCTGTTATAAAATGTTTTAAGCAATAATGCTGAGACTCATATAACCATTTAAAGGAGGGATCAAGACCAGAGGCAAAGTCAGCGGACCCTCACAACTGCATACAGAGTAGCAGAGAGAGATTTATATTTACCAGTGCTGCGAATCTCCATGCATCACAGCAGTACTCTCTCTGCTGCCCTTCGCCGACCTCCCAATCACATGACTTGATGCGGTAATGTGATAGAGAGCTGGTTTATAGCAGCAGAGAGAGTGAGCTGTGATGCTTGGAGGAGACCCGCAGCACTGGAAGCAGGTAATATAACATGTGTGGGAGCAGGTGGCGGGAATGTTTGTTTACCAGCTGCCTGCTCTGATCCCTTGGAGGGGAGGGGTGCCATAGACTTAGGGAGGCCCATGCAATCTTTTTTGCAGGTGGTGCCCCATACATGGTAGTTACACCTCAATGAAAATATGAAGTGATGATAGAAACCCTAAATTATTTATTTCTTAGGTGAATTAGAGTAGACGACATTTAGAGCTGATCTTCCTGGTGACAGGACCTGTAGGAAGTTGTTTTAGCAGCTAATGGGTTTATGATGGGCTGGTTTTCTGACTTAAAGAGACTCTGTAACAAAATTTTCAGCCTTAGTTCTTCTATCCTATAAACTTTGCCTGTTCTAATGTGCTCTGGCTTACTGCAGCCTTTCCTAATTGCACAGTGGCTGTGTTATCTCTGTTATATGATCTAATCTGTTTTCTTCTGTTGGTTCTGTTGGCTAAGGCTGGAATGTGTGGAATGTGCAGGGCTGCTTGTGATTGGATAGAAGCGATACACACCCTCTGCAGGTCCCCTGCAGGCTCTGTATGACTCACACACTCTGCTTATGTGAGCCTATCACAAACTGGTTAGTTTGTTTGTAAACACTACCTAAAACTGTTAATTACAAGCCAGGATTGCAGCAGGGAGTGGCAGAAACAGCACAGAGGGGCCCAGGAGAATATAATGAATAGAATGGTATGCTTTTTGCTGTAAAAATTTTAGAGTACAGATTCTGACTCATCTCTGTACCTAGGCAAGCCAGACGGATTTCATTGTTATTGCCCTCTATACAGATAAATAAATAAGGCGATGGTTTTCCATCACACTCCCTAACGCTATTCTCACTTCAATTCCACCACTATTGATGCCTAACCGATATCATCTATCAACGCCTAATCCTAACTGACCCCCCGCCCCCCTCACGAGGCAATACCTACTGATATCAGCAGGGCCGGATTTACCATAAGGCACTGTAGGCACGAGCCTACAGGCACCTGATGATGGAAGGGCGGCTCACTCCCCAAGTGCCTCCCTCCTGCATTAACTATGCAGAGTCCTGAGCAGAGTGTAAATGAGAGGTTGCTCACTCAAGTCTCGGCATTCCATTGGCGAGATCTCCCTTCAGTCTGGGGCATCTCTAGCTACCTAATACTTGGGGACACTTCTAGCTACTTAATACTGAGGATAGCTCTGGCTACCTAATACTAAGAAGATCCTGTATCTACCTATGATGGATGGTCAAGGGAAGTAAGCGAGAAGTGATAGATGGCACATTTGCAATGCAGTTTGGTTGGGATTTGTAGGTTCATGGAAGGCGAAGTCTAAGGTGCCAGGACCTCTGTGCCTATAGGCTCCTGTGATCTAAATACGGGCCTGGATATCAGTGCTGCATTGGCCATGAAAAAACCTCTGCCAATATCTGCACCGCCTAAAAAGGAATTTTTTAATTGTGTCCTAATTTTACAACTTCCGCCTATTATTATATATCTGGTAAATTTACCCAAATTTAATGGCGCTACTATTTTTGCTCACTTAATGCTGCTTAATTGCTCACTTAATGCTGTACCATTTAGAAGCCTCTGTTGCTGCCTGGCTCGGCTTAGACTCATGTATCAAAGTCTGGCTGCTGGATGCTGCGCTTGGTGCATGAACATCAGTTACTCCATCAGGTGTAACTATGCAGTGGTACAGGTCCATTTCAGGTTCAAATGAACCATTTTTTCAAGCATATAATTATTTCAGCAGTGGGTGAGCCTAGTTTCTAAACACTTTTGCAGTAGAAAAATACAGTTATTCTGTAGGTCTGATTTAGGCGTTCATAGCTGAAGCAGGAAAAAAGAGTGCAGGTGCCCTTTCAGAAAAAACATTGCCGCCATAGGCGCCTATTATAAAAGCAGCAAAGAATGGAAATTTGGGCTCACAATGGCAGCTGCTATTGGACGCTGAATTTTACCTTCTTTGGCGCAAATAGCTGCTTTTATAATGGCCGCGATATGCGGCAAACAAGGTACATTTCGGTGTCTGCAAGCACCCAATTAGCAGTAATGATTTCAAATATTAGCCCCCAATTGCATCCCGGGCACAGGGGCTTGCGGCATAGCAAATAGTGGTATTGCATAGCGAATTATCCCCAGTGCTTAAAAGCGTTGTGAACCGGCCCTAAATCAGATCGCCCGCTATGCAATGTTGCTATTTGCATTTCTGCAAGCCCCAGTGCCGGGGATTCTTTTGGGCGCCAATACTTGAAATCATTACTGCTAATTTATCTTGTTTACCTCAACTTTCCGGGAGAAGGGGAGGAAAGGTTTAGAGGGGGTTTTAGGGTTAGGCGCCAACAGGGGGGGAGTTAGGCACCAACAGGGACGGTCTTAAAGTGGATCGAGAAACTTTCACTCATTGCATAATTGTGTTCCTTTCATATAGTTTACAGGGCATTCCTTAAGCCAAATAGTTTTTTTGTTTTGTTTTAATACTCTAATTCCCTATAAACTAAACAAGCCTCGCTTACAGCTCCTTTTGTGCCTTGGCACTGTAGCAAGGGCTTATGGGAGTTCATTCTGGGCAGGAGGAGGAGGAGGTTACTAGCCATTGATTTCAGAGGCAGAGGGGAGGAGGAGAGGGGACTGAATTTACACACATGCAAGCTGATAGCATCTCCAGCCCTCAGCCTGTGACAATGTGGCAAACAGAACATGGCTGCACTCATTGTATCACAGGAATAAATATTCATTAACCTTTGAAGCTGTTTGCAGCTAGAGATTCTGTGTAAACTAATCTAAACTTTAGATAAACTATATAGACAAGTTACTTGTTATAGTTAGTTTTTCATCTCTGATTCGCTTTAAGGTTAGGCACCACTGGGGAGGGGTCTTAGGGTTAGACATCACTGGGGGGTGTTAGGGTTAGGAACCACCGGGGGGGGGGGGGGGGGGTCTTATGGTTAGGGATCGAGGGATCGGTAGAGGGAGGGTTCTGTGTGAGAGTAGGGCTCTGCAAATATTACCAATATTTTACTATTGGAATTCATCAGTAGAATATCCCTATTTTTGCAATATTGTACTAGCTGCAAAACCCTGCGCCCTTTTTTCCAGGTGCCTTTTTTATATGTATGCGTTTAAAGCAGAACAGCAGTAAAACGTTTTTTCCCTTGAAAGCCCCTCCACAAACGACAAACAGAGTGGCTGAGAGCGACTACCAGCTATTAGAGCAGTTTCTCATTCGCTGGCAAACGCATCTAATACACTGCAAACGGTGTCCGGAGAGACGGGGTCTACTGCAGTGATTTCATAAACGCTGTCAAGCACTTTAACCGGCATTTGAACAGCCACTACCATTCATGCAAAAAGAGAAGCCGTTGATCTCTTTTTAAATGTGGTGTAGTTCCAAAACAGGGATTATCACCCGTAGAGTGAGACCACTGGGAGCTTTGTGATTGGACAGATGAGGCCCCCATCACGTAAGAACTGCCTTCTTAGAACATACTTAAACAAAACAAAATAGGCCAAAAGTACAACGCGGTGACTATTTCTGTACTTTGCCCTGAGTGCCAACAAAACCGCAGTGTTCCTCTGGGCTTCAGTACATGAAACAACCCGTGGCAGGGAGGGGATGTGGGATAGCCGTTCTGTATTAGCCAGGTCACAGCTTCTAATGTAACACACCATAAAGCTCTCCCCTGTCTGTCCCTTCGTGCGACTCTTTCATGCACGCTCAAGGAGCTTGCAGAACTCTTTTTGTTTATTGCGAAAATATCCGTGCAGAATCTTTAGAGGCTCACAAGAAACGTTTCATCAAGCCTGAGGAGTGTTTCCAGTTTGCAAGCCCTCATTGTCTGTGCCACTGCTTCATGTCAGCATGCATCTGTGCCTATAAACACAGGGCACATTTAGCCTTCTCAAACTCTTTTTAACTCCCTAACTATTGACTTCCTCTTCCAACAGCTGTGGTCACAGGCAACTGTTTTCCCATGCCAGCTTCTGCTCCATCCTAATGTATGCCAGATGAGCTCCATATTAAACAGTAATAATATAACCTCTGAAACCACTCACTTATCCTGCTTGCTTTAATTTTATAAGAAAAATAGTTTTGATTTGAATATATTTACTGTCTGAAAAGCAAGAGGCTGATGTGAAGGACTTTAATCCCTCTCTTCACATTTCCTTGCCCAATTTTTTAAACAAACCAGGTAGGGGTTGCAGACAAGAGCGGCATTGTGCTGGCATGCGTGGCTCTTGTAGCAGGCGCGGTGGACGCTAAGCTCGAGTTACAGATCCCGAATGATTCAATTTTCTCAATTTTATGTCCCTCACGGCTCAGGAATTTAAAAGATGATTCCGAATGTATTTACGGCGCTGAGAATGTAGTCTGACTTCACTGGTGTACCCAAATGTCATCAGAACTGGAAGCTGTGAGGTCAGTATAATATCAGAGTAGCTCAGAAGGTGGAGGTCTTTTCTAAAGCAGTTCAAGGGCATGTGTGCTTTGTACGTTTGTACAAATTTGCATTTCCACTCTGAAATTGACCTAATGGGGACATTTTACGAGACTGGAATGCAATTCTATCAGGGTACAGTATTTATTTTTGGTTAAAGGATACACAAGTTGACATGTGACATGATGAGATAGACATGTGTATGTACAGTGCCCAGCACACAAATAACTACGCTGTGTTCCTTTTTTTCCTTTCTCAGCCTGAAAGACTTAAAAATCAGTTATGCAAGTGACAGTTTTTGTACGAGTTGGAACAGGGTTGGACTATAGCGTAACCCTTACTGATAAGGAATTACAGCCATAAAACACTTTCCTGGCAGAAAATGGTTTCTAAAAGCAGGAAATAGATTTTAGCTCTGGCATACTTAAATGCATGTGATATTGAGCCGAGACAGTGAAACAGTGAAAACTTTAAACGTACATTTAAAAATAAAACAAAACTATGGGATTTCTAAAAAAAAAGGTCATTTTTAGGAGGAGGAGGATAGACACAATTGTTATCTCATCAATTCATTTTCACCTCGGGTTTCCATTAAACAAGGAGGTCCTCAGTATGGCTGTCGGTCGTACAGTCTGAGCTCAGTGCTTCTACCTGAATTGCCCCTATTGGTAAATGTCAATTTAGGTAGTCCTCCTCCAAAGGCCCATACTCACTGCTAGTTGGATCAGGGAATGCTCAGCGACACAACACAATAAACGAGGGTTCCCCGATCCATCCCCCTAACTGCCGGGAGCACACAATGGCACACAACGGGCACGAACGAGAGGTCAAATGATTGTGGGACTCTGCAGGGGAATGATCAGGGATCTTAAAGATGCGATCCACCGTGACAGTCGTAATTGCTGTGCGTCGCAATTCGCACGAATCGTGGCAAATTGCACGCGCAAAAGTCCACGATCGCGTGAACCGCAGCACTTTGAGCGCACAAAAGTCCGTGAACGGCACTTCACGTGCTAACTGTTTAGCACACTCGTGCTAAACAGTTTGCACCGCTTTGTGAATCAAGCCCTATGGACGTAAAGTGTGAGGAGGAGGATGATGAAGTACCTGCTGTTGGTGCAGTTTATGAGGTGTCTTAGGCAAGCGATACGGATGCCACGTGGGATCCTAAGAGACGAGTTCCTGAAAAAAGCAGGGGGAGCTCGTCGTCAGAAACTGCTGGTGGCAGTGTCCGGCGACCGGCGCCATGTATCGCCACCTATGGACAGCTAGCCAACATGCCCTTCAAAGTCAGCTGCTGATGCCACCATACTGCCATCACCCCAGGGGAGCTCAGCGGTTTGAACATTTTTTTTGTCTGTCCCCCTTAGATCAGAGCAATGCCATCTGTTCTTTCTGCCGCCAAAAATTGAGCCGTGAAAAGGCCAACAGCCGCGTAGGGACAACTGCCTTACGAAGGCACATGAAGAAAAGGCACAAACTGCAATGGGAAGACCACCTGAGGAAAAGCAGCACACAAAAGCAAAGCCACCCTCCTCCTTCTCTTCCTCCTTCAGGTGCATCATCTTCAGATGCTTTCTCCCTTGCACCTTCACAATCACAGCCACCCTCCGCCTCTCACCTTGAGTGGTTCCTGCTCCTCTGCACACAGCAGCAGCCAGGTGTCCATGAGGGAAATCTTTGAGCGGAAGAAGCCAATGTCTGCCATTCACCCCCTTGCCCGGCGTCTGACAGCTGGCTTGGTGGAACTGTTATCTCGCCAGCTGTTACCATATCAGCTGGTGGACTCTGAGGCCTTCTGAAAATTTGTGGCCATTGGGACACTGCAGTGGAAGATACCAGGCCGCAATTATTTCTCAAAAAATATACCCAAAAAGATACCCAAATTGTACCATGAAGTTGAAAGGCAAGTGGTGTCATCTCTGGCACACAGCGTTGGGTCAAGGGTCCATCTGACCACGGATGCCTGGTCTGCCAAGCACGGTCAGGGCAGGTACATTACTTACACAGCCCATTTGGTCAACCTGGTGACCGCTGGCAAGCAGGGAGTATGTGGCTGTGCAGCGGACCTACTTGTGAGTGTGACACCTCCATGGCTTGCAAGCAGGCCTGCTACCACCTCCTCTCCTCCTGCTACATCTTCTTCACTGTCGTCCTCCTCCTCCTTGGCTGAGTGGCAGTTCAACTCTACTGGTGCTGCAATCTCATCTCTAGCTACACAGCCCCAGCTCTCCAGGGCCTAAGCTGCATGCCAGGTACGACGGTGTCACGCCATCTTCGACATTTCCTGCCTCAAAGCGGAGAGTCACACTGGAGCAGCTCTCCTGGCTGCTCTTAACAAACAGGTGGATCAGTGGATCAGTGGCTGACCCTGCACCAACTGGAGATCGGCAACGTGGTGTGTGACAACTGCAGCAATCTCATTTCGGCTTTGAATTTGGGAAAGTTGACACATGTACCCTGCATGGCACATGTGCTGAATCTAATAATTCAGAGATTTGTGTCTAAGTACCCAGGCTTACAGGACGTCCTGAAGCTGTCCAGGAAGGTGAGTGGGCATTTCAGGCAGTCTTACACGGCCATGGCATGCTTTGCCGATATTCAGCGGAGAAACAACTTGCTGGTGAGACGCTTGATTTGCAGTAGCCCGACTCGCTGGAATTCGACCCTCCTGATGTTCAACTGCCTTCTACAACAGGAGAAAGCCGTTAAACAGTATCTCTACAACTACAGTCAAAGGACATGCTCTGGGGAGCTGGGGATGTTCTGGCCAAAGTACTGGACACTCATGCGAAATGCCTGCAAGCTCATGCGGCCGTTTGAGGAGGTGACAAACATGGTGAGTCGCAGTGGAGGCGCCATCAGCGACTTGATCCCATATGCTTTCTTCCTGGAGCGTGCCATGCGTAGAGTGGTGGATCAAGCTGTGGAGGAGTGTGAACAGGAACAGGAGGAAGAGTTGTGGGATCAATTCTCAGTAGAAGCAGATGATTCCTCAACACCTGCGGCAGCAAAGGGGGGGGAGGAAGAGGAGGAAGAGTTGTGTGGGGAAGAGGAGTCAAAGGATGAGAAAAGTGTTTTTTTTGGAGGAGGAGGCGGAAGAACAACCGCAGCAGGCGTCGCAGGGGGCTTGTGCTGCTCAACTTTCCCGTGGTATTGTTAGTTGCTGGGGGGAGGAGGAGAACTTATCTGACATCACTGAGCAAGAGGAGATGGATAGTACGTCTGAATCCAAATTTGTGCAGATTGAGTCTTTCATGCTGTCCAGCCTGTTGAGGGACCCCCGTAAAAAAAACTCAAGGGGAATGAGCTGTATTAGGTGGCCACGCTACTAGACCCTCGGTAAGCACAAAGTGGCGGAGATGTTTCCAAATCACCAGAAGGCAGAAAGGATGCGGCACTTGCAGAACAAGCTGGCAACTATGCTTTACAGTGTGTTTAAGGGTGATGTCACAGCACAACGGAATAAAGGTACCACTGCCAGTAATCCTTCTCCCATGTCCACGCAGGCAAGGACTGGACGCTCTAGCGATCTCATTATGATGTCGGACATTCTTTAGTCCAACTCCTCGCCTTAGCCCTTCCGGATCCACCCTTCACCAACACCTCGACCGGCAGGTAGCCGACTACCTGGCCTTAAGTGTGGATGTAGACACTGTGAGCAGCGATGAACCCTTGGACCACTGGGTGCGCAGGCTTGACCTGTGGCCAGAGCTGTACCAATTTGCCATCCAACTTCTGTCTTGCCCTGCCTCAAGCGTCCTGTCAGAAAGGACCTTCAGTGCAGCTGGAGGCATTGTCACTGAGAAGAGAAGTCACCTAAGTCAAAAAAGTGTTCAGTACCTCACCTTTATCAAAATGAATGAGGCATGGATCCCGGAGGGCTACTGCCCGCCCGAAGACTAAGTCAGTCACCATACACAGCATCTCTGCCTGCACGCCGTGTGACTGCCTGCCCCAAAGGGGCATAGCAATAGGGGTTGCAGAGGTAGCGACCACATCGGGGCCCTTGGGCCAGAGGGGCCCCCAAAGGGCCCTCCCTCAACTACAGTATTAGCTCTCTATTGGTCCTGTACTCATAATAATCACTTCTATAGATACTTTGAATAGTGGTAATCCTTAACAAACTGTTTCCCATCCTTTTTTTGCACCTCTGACACTGGAGTTGCCCTTGGCAGGTTTTGGTGCGCCGTATCAATTGTTACGTGTAGAGTGCTTTGGGGGGCCCCATTGTAAAACTTGCATTGGGGCCCACTGCTCCTTAGCTACGCCACTGCTGCCCCAAGACTAAGTCGGTCCCCACACAGCATCTCTGCCTGCAGGCTGCTTGACTGCCTTCTCCGCCACCACCAACAGGATCCAGGACTCCAGACGGATTCCTGAATATTTAAGGCCGCTGCTAGCAGCGGCCGCTATAAAACTTTTTCTGGTGCGTCTACTTGCCTGCCTAATTTTACTGGCTGCACTGCAGCTGCAACAACAAAACAAAAAAGGCATGTACATGTGTCAATTCCCCTTTGTGATCGTTACCTTGCGTATCACAATGAAGCAATGACCGCCGGCTATACGAGTGTCTTGGGGGGGAGGCACACCCAAGATAAAAAGGTGGTTGCTTCATTGTGGACAGTACAAATTCGATCAGCTGGACAGTCACTGTTGTTCCGTCATTGAGCTACCTCAGCCCAGCAACCATATAGGCTTGAAAACCGCCATGGCCTGCACTCTCGCCAAGGTGCGCACCAGTCCAGCACCACGGCCGTCACTACGCAAACAGCTGTTTGCGGTGAGTTGCACAGTGAGTTTGGTCTGTCAGTGTGAAGCAGTACTCTAATTACACTCCCTGATTGATGTATACACATGCAAAATGAACTTTAGGCCTCCAATTTAGCATTCAATGTGATTTCTGCCCTTAAAACACTGCTGTGCGTCAAATCCAGATTTTTCCCTGGGACTTTTGGCGTGTATCCCACTCCGCCATGCAAAAACTCAGATGTTAGACCCCTTAAAACATCTTTTCCATCACTTTTGTGGGCAGCATAAGTGTTTCTAGTTTTCAAAGTTCGCCTCCCCATTGAAGTCTAATGTGGTTTGCAAAAGTTCGCGTAAACCCAACTTTTTGCGGAGGTTCGTGAACCATCTCTAGACTTATTTGGGCATAACAAGGGGCATTATGCATGGAGGAAAAAGAACACAGCATTCCAACACCTGCTACCTACAGTAAAATATGGTGGTGGTTCCATCATGCTGTGGGGCTGTGTGGCCAGTGCAGGGACTGGGAATCTTGTCAAAGTTGAGGGACGCATGGTTTTCACTCAGTATCAGCAGATTCTGGAGACCAATGTCCAAGAATCGGTGATGAAGCTGAAGCTGCGCTGGGGCTGGATCTTCCACAAGACAACGACCCTAAACACTGCTCAAAATCCACTAACAAGTACAACGTTCTTGCAGAGGAACAAGTACAACGTTCTGGATTGGCCATCTCAGTTCCCAGACCTGAATATAATTGAAAATCTGTGGTGTGAGTTAAAGAGAGCTGTCCATGCTCGGAAGCCATCAAACCTGAATGAACTAGAGATGTTTTGTAAAGAGGAATGGTGCAAAATACCTTCAACCAGAATCCAGACTCTCATTGGAACCTACAGGTAGTGTTTAGAGGCTGTAATTTCTGCAAAGGGAAGATCTACTAAATATTGATTTCATTTCTTTCTTGTGGTGCCCAAATTTATGCACCTGCCTAATTTTGTTTAAACACTTATTGCATACTTTCTGTAAATCCAATAAACTTTATTTCACTTCTCAAATATCACTGTGTGTGTCTCCTATATGATATATTTAGCTGACATTTTTTATCGTAACAACAAACGATTTATACAGGAAAATCAAGACGATTAACAAACTTGCCTAAACTTTCGCATCCCACTGTATCTATAAAGGGCCTCCAGATTCAATTATCACATAGATCCTAGTCAAATCAAATCAGACAGAAATCTAAACAAATTAAAGAGACTATGTAATTTTAAAAAAAAGTCCCCTGGGGGGTACTTACCTCGGGAGGGGGCACCTGGCGGATCGCTCAAAACCAGTCTTATCAGCTGAATGACGGACTGTACACACGCCTGATTTGACGTCCGGACGACTGAACGACGGGACATCCAAATGACCCGTCGTTTAAAAAAAATCAGACGTGTGTATGGGCCTTTATACACTGTTTGTGTTTAGAGTGAAGAGCCTGTCTAATTCCCCCTCAACTGCAAGTAATCACAATTGTAATTTGAGATCTCAGCTGTGTCAACACAGGAATCTTGTCAGCCTCTGCTAATTTGTGAACAAAGGACTGTGACCGGCCCCCATGAGCCTGCGAGATGTGATGCCGGTGTAATGTCTGATTGTGCTGCCCGGACGCTTCCTTCCACACGGAGTAGCACGCATGCTCAGTGTGAAGTTAATGATGCTGCTGGAGGTAAAATACTAAATATCTCTGCTACCACACCTTTTACACTCCCCAAATTTTTAGAGTAGGGAGGGAACCCCCAGAACGACCTCTATACCAAATTGCAGCGCCCGAGACCCGCTGGTTCAGGAGATAGATTACAGAAACCTATCTCGGGAACCAGCGGGTCTCGGGGGCTGCAATTTGGCATAGAGGTCTTTCTGGGGGTTCCCTCCCTACCCTGAAAATTTGGGGAGTGTAAGAGGTGTGGGAGTGGAGATATTTAGTATTTTACCACCACCAGCATCATTCAATAGGAAATGTGGCGGCACAGTCTCCTACTGCGCATGCGGGGCAGCGCAAATCAACAGGCAGTGTAATCAGACACAACACCGGCACATGTTGTAATGTGAGAACGCATCCAAAACCCTCTAGCTGTACTATGCAGGGCTATAGGAATTCACATGCGTGATGAGCATATATGCTGCCAACGTCAATTTTTTTTCTTGCCCGCCTATGATCTCAGAAGCTGCCTATTGATGACAATAGGCTGGTTTTTGCCATCTGAATTCCGTGTGGGGAAACGGATAGGAATCGCAGCAGCGGAAATTTAGCAGTAGAGGCTTTAAAGTAAACCAGAGATCTAAACCCATCAAAAATCGATACATACCCGGGGCTTCCTCCAGCCCCATAAACACATGCGAGTCCCACGCCGTCCTTCCACGGTCTGCTGTTCAGCCGTAATTAGCCGCAGTAACTGGCTTAGTCATGTCAGTCCGGATCTACTGCACATGTGCAGGAGGTCCGCACAGCGCAGAAGACCCAGACTGGACCCAACTGAGCCAGCTACCGACGCTGTTCGCAGCTGAATGGCAGACCGTGGGAGGATGGCGTGGGACTCGCACGTGTTTATGGGGCTGGAGGAAGCCCCGGGTAAATATCGATTTTTTTATAGGTTTAGATCTCTGGTACACTTTAAGAACAAGGATCTACCTTGAAACCTGGTAATCCACAATACCCAATTTCGAAAGAGGTAAAGAAAGAGTTAATGTATAAGCTCCAGGGTGGACAATCTCATTGTCCTTGTTATGTATTAAAGCCAATGACCTAGAACACCCAGCTATGGACATTTAGAATTCCATGGTACATGCTTGTTCCAGGTCAGCGACTCACTAGATAGAGGGAAAGGGATCAAGGGTTTCCACCTTTTAGCAATGGCAGCGTTGTTTTTCTGCTCTAACATTCACTTTAATTTTTATAAACATTATCCCTTTAAATAAAATCCCTTAGGCTAGGTTCACAGTGAAACTTAGCATTGTGACGTCATTATGCAAAATTACAATGCAACAAAAAAGTAATGAACATTAACGTTGCATACAGTAGGTACTGTCAAGCATCCAGGCAATGAAAACTATGCTTCCCTGTATGTTAACATTTGTGTTTAGAGGTTAGGGCCTGTTTCCACTACACGTAGATTGGATGCAGAAAAACTGACTCCAATGAATGCCTATGGGAAAATCTGCATCAGAAAAATCGAGTTTAGTGGAAACAGGCCCATAGGCATTCATTTGAGTTCTTCTGCATCCATTCTGTGAGTAGTGGAAACAGGCCCTAACGCACTGCAGCAGTGCATAACCATAATGCAACATTTTCAACGAAACGCTAACATCACACTGTTAACGTTGCATAGTCTTAACATTGTAGTGCGTTAAAACAGTGTTATGTAACTTTATAACACAGGAATCTAACGTCCCACTGGGAACTTAGCCTTAAAGAGAATCTATATTGTTAAAATCGCACAAAAGTAAACATACCAGTGTGTTAGGGGACATCTCCTATTACCCTCTGTCACAATTTCGCCGCTCCTCGCCGCATTAAAAGTGGTTAAAAACAGTTTTAAAAAGTTTGTTTATAAACAAACAAAATGGCCACCAAAACAGGGAGTAGGTTGATGTACAGTATGTCCACACATAGAAAATACATCCATACACAAGCAGGCTGTATACAGCCTTCCTTTTCAATCTCAAGAGATTATTTGTGTGTTTCTTTCCCCCTGCAGCTATCTTCCACTGAAGTGTCAGGTTGTTTTTTCCTGCAGAGTGCAGACAGCTCTGCCTGTATGTAATTCCTCAGTATGTGAAAGCCCAGCCAGCTCAGAGGAGGATTTATCCAGCTTGTAAAATATAAGAGAGAAGAGAGAAGCTGCCCTAATCTAAATAATACACAGGCAGTGTGCAGAGAGGGGCCTGGAGGGGGGAGATGCATCACAGAACCACAACACTGAAGAACTTGGCAGCCTTCCAGACACAGGCTGACAAGTCTGACAAGAGAGAGATAAGTTGATTTATTACAGAGATGGTTATAGTAGAACGTGCTGCAGTAAGCCAGAACACATTAGAATAGCTTTTGGAACGTAGGATGATAAAAAAAACAGGATGCAATTTTTGTTACGGAGTCTCTTTAAAGGAAGTTTAAAGGGAAATTTAAAACAAAAAACATATACTCACCTAAGGACAGGTGAGGCTCTGGGTCCTATAGAGCCTTCCTGTTCGCCTCCTGGCCCCAGGTTTCCCCATCTGAACCCAGGATCAGAACTGTGAATAGGCAAAAGCAGTCCACAAACCCATGGGTCCAGGGGCCTAAATAGACTTAATAGGCCCCCCCCTGAAAAAAATGACGGCATGGGGCCCCCTTTGTCTCCGAACCCCACGGGATCGGGAGCCAGCGAATGGCAGCAGAGTGTTCTGCTGTGAAGCAGCCTATGGAAGCAGGAAAAAAGTACACACGCTCCTGCACATGGTTTTTGTATGTGAACGAGGAGGTTTTGTTTTGCTAATTGGCTGCACTTGCGGTTGGGGAGAGGGAGGAGGAGGGCCCACCTAAGCCTCTGGGCTCAGCAGGGGAGATTGCTGCACCCATGCATGGGTCGTAAGCTGCTCTCTTCCGCTTCGGTAGTCTTCAGAACCACTCAAGCTTCCAAAGGCGCACTCAGGCTTCTGAAGTCGGGCCGCTCCGTACTGTGCATGCGCGAGCACCCTCTGCGTGTGCGCAGTACAGAGCTTCCCATCTTCAGAAGCCCGAGTGCTTCTGAAGTCTGCGAAGCTTCCCGCAGCAGGAGATTTAAACAGAGAAATCTGCGGGGACTGATAAGACAGAGAGGAGAACTTATTTCTGCGTTGCGATCTTGTCAGATCTGACAATAATGTCTGAGACACCTGATCTGCTGCATGCTTGTTCAGGGTTTATGGCTGAAAGTATTAGAGGCAGAGGATCAGCAGGATAACTAGGCAACTGGTAATGTTTAAAAGGAAATAAATATGGCAGCCTCCATATCACTCTCTTTAGGACAAAAGGACAACTGTAACCAGAGAGAAAAAGGACGTTATAACCTACTGTAATAGATTATTTTTTTTGTTCCTAATTTCAGCCACTAGATGGCAGCAGAAAAAGAAAATGTTCCTGTAACCAATAAGTAAGGAAAATACCATATTTTTCTACTACAGTCTACAGAATATACTAAAAGATGGTAACCTAGAAAAAATGTCAAGGTTTCTTATACTGCAAGCTTTTGGGGAATTAGCTCACTTCTTTAGGCATATTTTACAATTTTACATTATTTGAAAATCTATCCAGAGAAAGTTTTCCCTGAAAACATGAATTCCAAAACTTTTTTTTCTTTAAATACCCATTTAAAAAGGCATATTTTTTTTTTAAATCTCATTTTTTAAAAATCCAGGACCATTAACCTTTGTTATGCAGATTAGCAAAGCTTAACCTTTTGTGCAGTGGCGTCGTTAAGAAGCGGTGGACCCAAGTGCAAGTTTTGCATTGGGGCCCCACAAGCACTCTATATAACAAATGATACGGCACCAAAACCTGCCAAGGACAACCACGGTGTCGGAGGTGCAAGAGGGGGATGGGAAACTATGTGTTAATGATCACTACTATTCAAAGCATCTACAGAAGTGAGTATTACTGTACCAGCACAGGACCAATAAAGAGGTAACACTGTGGTTGAGGGTGGGCCCCTCTAGCCCAAGGGCCTCGGTGCAGTCACTACCTCTGCACCCCCTACTGCTACGCCACCGCACTTGTGCTATGATTTCCCACCTGTAGAATGCATTCCTCCCAATTTTTTTGAGTTGGAAGAAATATTGAATCCAATGGCAGTTTCAAATGAGATATATCATTTGAAACTGCTTGTGCTTCTGTTGGGATAACGAATGCATAGGACTAAGGAGTTACTCTTCCACCACCGAGCAGCGCTGTAACGCTGACACAGTCTCCTGCATCCCGATCATGTCATATCATGTGATCGGAACCAAGTAGACCTGCCGGGATTATGTCGCCACCGCGGTGGAGGAAGAAGACAACGATCCAGCCGTCCGGACAGGTATGTATGAGCGCTCACTGCCGCTACCCTGACCCTGCCTCCACATACCCTACTGAGCCTGCTAGGCTGGGAAAGGCACACTTTCCCAGAGGCAGGAAAAATTCGGTCCTGCAGCCAAATAAAGTTTTACTTTATTTGGGTGCTGAAAGGTTAAAGGGATACATGAGCTAAACGCAGCTCAAAGTTTTATTTACCTGGGGCTTCTTCCAGCCACTAGAAGTCTGTGTTCCTCACCGCAGTTCCGCTGTGATCCAGTCTTCTGTTGTCCCTTCCGTAGCAGCGAGCGCTGTTAAAACAGCACAGGAGATTTGGGTGCAGCCGGCGCCACCATAGGCCGTAATAGAAATGACGGCTATAGCAGCGCACAGTGAGAAACGTTGGCGCCGCCAGAAGACTGAGCTTAAGTTACTTTCAAAACACTGTAATTCGGCCGCCAGCAATAGCTGGAAGCCAAATTACATCTTTCTCCACTATCCATGGTGGAGCAGGAGTGAGAATAGTAATTACCGTCGCCGGGACTTGTGCAGGAGCAGGGTAAGCCGTATATCGGCTGTATCCTGCGCCCAAGTCTACCGGTGGCTTCTGTGTATGCTTTCCCGTTGCCGGGAGCATGCAGGGCAGGCGCATACTGCGAAGAATACTCTCAGCCATGGAAGCGTGACCTCAAGCAGTGCATGCACAGAAGCTACCGATATGACAGCAGAATGACAGTGGAAATGCGGCGAGGAGCAGAGACTTCTAGGGGCTGGAAATAGCCCCAGGTAAGTAAAACTTTATGAGCTGCGTTCAGCTCATGTATCTTTTAAGTAAAGAACTCATCCATGCCACCAATGGTTAAAGGATACCCGAAGTGACATGTGACATGATGAAATAGACATGTGTATGTACAGTGCCTAGCACACAAATAACTATACGGTGTTCCTTTTTTTTTTTTTTCTTTCTCTGCTTGAAAGAGTTAAATATCAGGTATGTAAGTGGCTGACTCAGTCCTGACTCAGACAGGACGTGACTACAGTGTGACCCTCACTGATAAGAAATTCCAACTACAAAACACTTTCCTAGCAGAAAATGCCTTCTGAGAGCAAGAAAGAGATAAAAAGGGGAATTTCTTATAAGTGAGGGTCACACTGTAGTCACTTCCTGTCTGAGTCAGGACTGAGTCAGCCACTTACATACCTGATATTTAACTCTTTCAGGCAGAGAAAGAAAACAAAGGAACAAAGCATAGTTATTTGTGTGCTAGGCACTGTATATACACATCTATCTCATCATGTCACATCGGGTATCCTTTAAGTGAACATGGAGTAATAAACGGAAGACACACACAGGATGCTTATACACAGCGAATCGCTTTTTCCACCTTTTCACAGCCTTGTTCCAAAAGGGATTAAATCCATTTTCTCCTCAGAAATCTACACACAAAACCTCATAATGACAAACGTGAAAAAGTTTACTTGAGGTTTTGGCAAATTTATAAAAAATAAAAAAAATTGAGAAAGCCTAATCTTAACACCCCCTCCCCAACTTTATTCCTTGAGCCCCCGCAACCTCCTAACACTAAAAGACCCCCACCTCCTCACCCCCGATCTGTTAAGATTATTGTTAAAAGCTGCCATTAGTGGCTATAAATAGTAAATAGCAACTATAAATGGCTAAATAAGTGCTATAATTGTATAGACCAGTAAAGAGCGGCTATTACCATTCATAGCCGCTAACCACTGCTTGTAACATTGCAGCCTATGGCGGTGCTGAGGCGCCTTTTTTAGCTGCTTTGACCGGTGAGGGGGATCCGCTGCTCAATTCTGCTGCTCAGTCCTATGCAGCGTTTACTGACCAATGTATGCAGAGCTAGTCTCAAACAAATGATCCAAATGATGCTTCACAAGTGCAAAATAGGCATTGCAGATTGTATGACCTGTGCCCGATTTCTGAACCCCTAACCATATGCAAGTAAAGATCAGGCAAACACACAAAATAACAACGTCAATGGATTTTAATGTTTCATTCATCATAGTTTGCTTTCAGCCAGGTGGACAATTTTCAAGAGAAGTATAGCCAGCAGATTATTAGGAATTTACGTCTACAGCTTATATACAACAAAAGGAAGACTTTAAGCTGAACTTAACAGCAAAATCTAAACAGTGTAAACAGCTTTACCAAATTATTTGTGCTTCTATCTAGCCGCTCTTGTGAAAAACATACCTCAGCCACACTGAGTATATAGAATCAATGAGTTCTGTTACTGTTAAAGCCCCAGTCATGGCAGAAACAAAACGAAGAAAAAAAATGGTAATTTGTAAGTGTGGTACAGGGGCATCAGTTTTGCTGTAAATGCATTGCAAAGCATGAAAGAAGCGGAGTAGCTGAAAAGCAGTAGGTGGTATCCTATGTGCCAGAGCAAATAGCTTGGAAGTCCCGCCTACATCCCTCCCTGAAACACATGCAGGGGCTGCCTGTTAGCTGCACACATGCTTGCCTCCATAGTGGTGTCGTCTGGACCCAGGATCAGAACTGTGAATAGGCAAAAGCAGTTCCTTCTATTTCAGCAAAAAATAAACAGTTCTCATCATACTGAAAACATGACACGCAAAAAACAGGATCAAGAAATGTTTTAACACCAGAAACAAGCATGCAGCTAATCTTGTCAGATCTGACTAAAATGTCGGAAACACCTCATCTGCATATGCTTGTTGAGGGTCTATGGATAAAAGTTTTAGAAGCAGAGGATCAGCAGGATAGCTGGGCAACCAGCATTGCTTATCTAGAAATAAATATGGCAGCCTCCATATACCTTTCACTTCAGTTAATCTTTAAGTAACTTACTCTCGGATATAATGATTATACTGAGAAAAGTTTAGTTTTGAAACCTAGTGTTCCTTTCCTGCCCTGCACTTTTCTGGATACACAGTGTTAAAGAGGAACTCAAGTGAAAATAATGTAATAAAAAAAGTACTTCCTTTTTACAATAATTATGTATAATTGATTTAGTCAGTGTTTGCCCGTTGTAAAATCTTTCCTCTCCCTGATTAACATTCTGACATTACATGGTGACATTTTTACTGCTGGCAGGTGTCAGTGGAAGGAGATGCTGCTTGCTTTTTTGGCAGTTGATAACAGCAGTTATTTCCCACAACGCAACAAGGCTCCCACCGTGTGATGTCAGGACCATGGTCCTGACATCACACTGTGGGAGGGGTTTTACCATCATATCAGCCATACACAGCCTCCTGATGATCCGTTTGTGAAAAAGGTAATGATTTCTCATAGGAAAGGGGGTATCAGCTACTGATTGGGATGAAGTTCAATTCTTGGCTACAATTTCTCTTTAAAGCAGTCTCCTATTTGCTGTTCTCCCATAAACGTGGAAAAATATTTTTCCAGCTTTATCTTAGCAAGTCTGTTATGGGTAATAATATACAAGTATTCACCCTCTGCCACAGCTTATCCACTAACTACATCCTGATAACAAAACAAGGAGTGTAGTTGAATGAAGGTAAAATCAAGCATAGACAGCAAAAATAAGCCTCTGACCACCCTGTGTGAAAAGTGACATTGACTGTTTTACAGGAAAGTGTTCTGTTGCCATGTCAACTGTTTGCTACTGAAATCAGCAGCTGAATCTGTAATTCTTCCAGCGTTGGCCCGCCTCCTTTGGGTCATAGGACCCCGGGAAGCATTACCAAGATCAGCAGTCTGTAGGCCTGAAATGGCAGCAGGGCTCACAAAAGTTTTCTGTATTCTCTGGAAGCGCATAGCAGCCTGTCAGAATACATGCCCTGGGTTTAGGCAGTACTAGTGACAAGTGTATTATAAGGCCTATGTCACAAGGGTGATTTTCTTGCAGGCCACATATAACCAGGAGGGGCCAGTTCAGCTTAGAGGGTAATATTTTGTCTCCCTGCTATTGCTCCTCAGGATTTCATCTATCTACAGGAATCTCTCATTTTCCACTAGCAAGAAAAGCATTCATGCGTCACAAGTTGAAAATACACATTCTGTAACACAGGGCAAGGATAATAAAACATTACAGATTTATTCACTAGGGATGGGCAAACTTAACATACACTGTATGGACCCTGGACTTGGACCAATCAAATTCACTCTCTGCCTATCTGAATTGGCCCAGTTCCATCTATGTACTATTTGCATAAAATATCTTATGCTCGTGTCTTATTGATCATCTATGATATTGGTTAAAACACACAACTGGTTTCCAACGTACACACAAAACTATACTACAGATACTCCCCAATTTCTACTGCCTCCTCTAACTAACTCTAATTATCTTGTATCACATACTTTCCAAAACCTCTTGATCCATGGTCACCTATGGTAGTCCTCAACCTTAAGGTCACATGACCCTATCATCTAAACAAACAACCAGGACACTTGGCAAAACTGGAGCCAAACTAGATCTAGATCTGTCTCAACTTCAAACCCTCCCACAGAGATCCCTACGCAGATGTGACATTGTGCAACCCCTTTCCCTCCAAGTATTATGTGTAGCCACACCCCTTGCCGATTGATCCATAAAAAGAGTAGGTGACACAACCGCTTACAGAAGTGACACAGAGCGTGCACTGCTGCAATGATTGACTGCCTCTAGGAGCTTAAAGGAAACCAGAGATGCCACTAAAGAAAGATTTGATACTTACCAGGGGGCTTCCTCCAGCCCCATAAGCACCACTGAGTCTCTCGCCATCCTCCCGTGTGCCTACATTTAGCCGCAATCAGCACCAGTTACTGGATAAGTCGCATCAATTGGGGTCTTCTGCACATGTGCGGACCTCCACGCATGTGCTGAAGATCCCAACTGACGCAGCTTAGCCATTTATCGGGGCTGATTGTGGCTGAACGGAGGCATGCAGGAGGACGGCAAGGGACTCAGTGGTGCTTATGGGGCTGGAGGAAGCCTCGAGTAAGTATAAAATCTTTCTTTTGTAGCATCTCTGGTACACTTTAAAGGGGAACTGAAGAGAGAGGTATATGGAGGCTGCCATGTTTATTTCTTTTTAAGCAATACCAGTTGCCTGGCAGCCCTGCTGATCCTCTGCCTCTAATGCTATTAGCCATAGCTCCTGAACAAGCATGCAGCAGATCAGGTGTTTCAGACTTTAAAGTCAGATCTGACAAGACTAGCTGCATGCTTGTTTCTGGTGTTATTCAGATACTACTGCAGAGGAATAAACCAGCAGGGCTGCCAGGCAACTGGTATTGATTAAAAGGAAATAAATATGGCAGCCTCCATATACCTCTAACTTCAGTTCCCCTTCAAGGGCTGGAACCCACTAGAGCGATTTTCTGAGCGTTTAGGGAGCGTGAGAAATTGCTAGCGATTTCTCTAAACGCTTTGCCAATGTAAATGGATGGTGCAAATTCCACAGAAGCGATTGCGATTAGCAAAATCGCAAACGCAGGACGTGCAGCATTTTGTTAGTGTTTGCGCTTCGATGTAAAGTATATAATCACTGGCATAATCGCTCATCAAAACTTGCACGGAGCGATTTTGCTAGCGTTTTAAAGTTAATGTACACTGTAACAAAATTAAAAATAATTGAAAGGACCAATCAGACTTTAGAACGCTAATCGCTACACAACCACTGGCAAATTGATACACTTTCTAAAACCGCTCCCTAAAACGCTCATGAAATCGCTTACAAACTGCTCATACAAAATGCTAGCGATTGCAATTAGCGATAGCGTTTTGTAGTGGGTTCCAGGCCTAAAGGACAACTGTAGTGAGAGGGATATGGAGGTTGCTATATTTATTTTCTTTTAAGCAATACCAGTTGGCATCTTGCGGATCCTCTGCCTCTTAATACTTTTAGCCATAGGCCCTGAACAAGCATGCAGCAGATCAGGCGTTTCTGACATTATTGTTAAATCTGACAAGATTAGCTGCATGATTGTTTCTGGTGTTGTAGACACTACTGCAGCCAAATAGATCAGCAGGTCTGCCAGGCAACTGGTATTGTTTAACAAGAAATAAATATGGCAGCCTCCATATACCTCTTACTACAGTTGACCTTTAAGTAACCCTCACTCTCTGATATAATGATTATAAAAGTTTATTTTTGATGTTCGAATTCGGAACATCATTCTGAATTCACACTGAATACCATACTTCAGCACCATTCAATCAGGACTGAACCAAAGTAGGAGGGAGTATGGAGTCATGTGAAATGCACTGTGAAGTCAGTGAATGCCCCTAGACCAGGCATGGGCAAACTTGGCCCTCCAGCTGTGAAGGAACTACAAGTCCCACAAGGCATTGCAGGAGTCTGACAGCCACGGTCATGACTTATAAAGGCAAATGCATTGTGGGACTTGTAGTTCCGTAACAGCTGGAGGGCCGAGTTTGCCCATGCCTGCCCTAGACCATGTCCTCAGGTTTAGAGCTGAAATGTTCCGAATGTGAACACCAACACCAGTCATTATTCAAACTACTGGGCCCATGTGAGCATACTGCAGGGAAAAAAAATGGGGGGGGGGGGGTTGCGGTAATCAATTCATCTCATGCAGCGGAAAATTAATTTAAAGCTGTTGGACGGACATTTAATCCTTTAGCAGCCAATTTATTTAGAGGGTTGCAAGTGCTCCAGGCCGATTTATTTTACCACTTTTTTATCTCTTCTTTGTTACATGTCCGTACTTCTAATTAGTACAGCTGTAATGTGTATTTATGGCCACCTGTCACTAGGGGGCAGTGTGAGACAATAACAGAGCACTTCTTTCAGTTTTTATATTTTTTGCTAGTAGAGAGAGATCAAAGCATTCCAACAATTTACAGCACAAGTTTTACCAACTGAGGTCAAAAGCAGTGCACCATCTCAAACGAGATCATTCTATTGAAGCTGCTAATGGGTTAAGAAATCTTTTATAGTGCAAGTTACACACAAGAACACACTAAACCCTCCAGCTGATCCATTGTATAATGATTTTTTTCATAGCAAGAATGTATTGCTCGACATACGGATCAGGCTGCCTTCTGGAGGTTGCATATCTGCATATTAAATATCATTATAAAATATGAAACCTGTAAAAATAGGAAAAGCATATTAAAATGGTTTGTAGACAAATGGTAGACTAACAATACAAAACAAACACAAAGGAAAAAAATCAAGAGTTTCCCTTTAAGAGGCTACGATTTGCAAAGCGTGCCTGGAAGCGGTTTCACAGCTGTAAAGCCAAACATTTCTTAAAAACTCATGACAGAAATCACACACATTCCTTTAAATAATAGCTTTATCTAAGTTAAAGAGGATCTGTGATTTTTGAAATATCTAATTCATCAATTATATCAAGACTAGCTGACCTAAGCCCTTTTAAAAACGGGCTCTAGGTCTGTCACCGCCGCATGTCACTGCAAACGCCCGTTGTGCCCGCTCGCGCACCCGCCTGCCTCGTACGCACACATGCCTGCCCCGTACACCCATTAAAGACACGCGTCACTCTCTCTGCGCACATGCGCAGTTAGTTATGAGCAGGGACACACACACACACAGGGACAAACACGGACGCAGAGACATTAGGTTTTTTTTTTATATAGGACTAGGAACCCCTCTCATTCATCCCCCCTATTGTATACAATACTTTCAGCACAGAGCAGATGCAAGTGGAACAGCGTAGTGACTGAGCTCCTGACCTTTACTATAATGCATGGCTCTGCTGACCAATAGAGAAGAACCAACAGAAAGACCTGGATGTTGAACGGGACAAGATTTCCTCCTGACACAGTAGTACTTCTAGGTGTTTCTCCTAAAATGTTAAGCACGGATTTGTGCTACAGTTTTCACTAAAGGTGGCCATACAGCATATGAGAGACTTGGCCGTCGGGAGACTTGGGCGCGGGATACAGCTAGTATGCTTTTTATCCTGCTGCTGCACAAGTCCTGGCGGTGTTAATTACTATGCTCAATCACAAGAAAATGTATGCGTGCTCTACACCAAGCTTAACCCTTTCAAGTCTAGCTGTGCAAATCTGGCTAAAATGGCTTACCATGAGACATGCTCACGCAGAAATGCATCTGCTTTCGCATGCCAAACTTTGCAGGGTCAAAAACCAATACCGCGAAGCGGTTGCCCTGCGGGAATTAGTTCATGCTATACAGCACTATCCAGGAGCGCCTATTCCCCCTCCAGGTCCACGTGGATAGTGGGGAATGATGTAATTCGGCTTCTGTGTTTTAAAAGTAACTTCAGCTCCGTCTTCTGACGGCGCCGAAGTTACTCACTGGGCGCCACTATAGCCGTAATTCCTATTATGGTCTATAGTGGGGCCGGCTGCACCCAAATCTCCTGCACGGTTATTACAGCGCTTGGGCTATACATCAGGTGACTTGGCAGCCGAATGACCATCCAATTCTATTATTATAACCCAAAGAGAATCGGTGCCACCAAGTGCATGCCCGACCGACAATGCGACCAATCTTAGGCCGAAGTTGGTTGCATTAATCAGTCGGACATGCTGCAATATGACAGGCCGGCTTGCTCGATCGGGTGTGTGGTGGTGCATAGTATGCCAGCGCATGACGTCACACACGCGCCACGCTGGCAGCATGTATGGGGTTAATAGAAGAGCGGCGGAAGAAGGTCGGGCACCGCAACACAGGACAGGTAATGTATAAATGCACACTTACAGTATATTTACACATTACATACACACACACAGAGGCAAGGCAACAGGCGGAGCCGATTCCCGAGCGATTTCAGCCGACAGATCTCTCTCTAATCAGATTCTATTAGAGAGAGATTTCTCTCTTGGTTGAATCTGCCCATCATCGCTAGATTTATGGCTATCCTCCAATTAACTTTTTGCAGTGAACTGATTTTCTTATTTTATTTTACTTTATACATGCAATACTTAAAACATTTATATGTATGGACTTAAAGAGACACTGAAGCGAATTTTTTTTTATGATATAATGATTTGTATGTGTAGTACACCTAAGAAATAAAACATTAGGAGCAGAGACATAAGTCTAACATTGTTTCCAGTACAGGAAGAGTTAAGAAACTCCAGCTATCTATGCAAAAGAGCCATTGAGCTCCACGATTTTCAAAGTCACAGAGAGCTCTTCTGAAGTTTATTATCTCAAGTGTTTGGCACTGTATTTTTTTCTCTCTCTAGAGGATAGTTCAAAAGTTCACTGGCCTGCTCTGTAAAATCATTTAGAATGCTGAGTAGTGTATAAACTGCAAATATTGGAGAATGATGCAATGTTATAAAAAGCACTATATAACTGAAAATAAAAATATGAGATATTTTCTTTGCTACTAATGTTCTAGTAAGTATCCGTACTACACAACCAATTCATTATCTTATTTTTTTTCGCTAAGTGTCTCTAAAAAATTGAAGTCATTTAAAAAAAAAAAGTACTCATATTTACGTAATAAGTTAGGAGGAAAAAGTTGTGATTTGTTGATCGATCAGTAAATTATTTCAGAAATGACAGATCCTCTAGAGTTAAAGTGTACTAATATGCAAGTGTGCTTAAAATAAGTTAAATGAGGCTCTAATGATAGTGCAGGGTGCTTGCATTTCAGATTTTGTTTCTGTTTTAAAATGCATGAGCAGCCCGTACTCCTGTACTAAGAATTCGCAAATGTTACCTTCAGTTTATTAGATGATATTAAAGGAAACCTAAGGCAGGGGAAAAGACTTACTTACCTGAGGCTTTTTCCAGCCCCCAATAGTCTTTCAAGTGCCTCAGTGTCCTCCAGACCCCCCCTCTTGTTGTTGTCCACGGTCACCCCAATAAAAGTCCACGACTGGCTGAATCGCGCACTACAGCATACGCGCTGTCCTAGCCTCACGCATTTCCTCAATCGTGCTTCCGTGGCCAGGAGAATATTGCGTGTGCACAGTTACAAATTTTAATGAACTGTCCATGCCCAAGATAGTCCTGGGCAGGAAAGTGCAATCAAGGAGGTTGTTGGGACAGCATGGGTGACAGAGGAACAATGAGGGGATCTGGAGGATACCAAGGGACCTCAGAGACTATGGGGGGGGGCTGAAGGAAACCCTAGGTAAGTAAAAGTCAACTTTTCACCCCCATCTCAGGTGTAAAGAGTGCAATTAAAACTGAAGAAGCAGAGCGATAAGCCTCAAAGTACATTATTCAAGCAAGGATCAGTACAAGCACACATAATCAATAGGTTCCAAAGTAGAAAAAAAACAATTAAAAGTATAAATACAACAGTCCCAATTTAAGACATTTTAAGCACACTTCAGTAGAGTACACCTGCAGTTTAATTTCCATTAAAATAATTGCTGCAGGTATTAGAATTATCTACTAGCAGTTAAAGGAATACTATCGATTACATATTTTTTTCAATTGACACAGGAATTGTGTGGGAAGTGCTGCTAAGTACTGGTGTATACAGTACATTTTAGTAGCAACTTCTTTGTTTACTGTTAGCAAAATACTTTCAAACTTTACTGACGCCAAAACTGACGGCTGACTGAGCCATGAGGAGAGGGGAAATTCCCCTCACACTTGATCAGTTAACTCTATGGGCTTGATTCACAAAGCGGTGCAAAGTGTTTGCACGCCTGTGAAAAGCCCTTTATCACGCCTAAACTCAGTTTAGGCGTGATAAGAAGAAACTCGCGCGATCTCCCGCGCGCAAAGTTTTGCGCGCTGCGCGCACAGTGTACCGTGCTTCGCGCGCAGCGTCCATTGAGCCCTATGGGACTTTGCGCGCGGGAGCTTCGCGCGAAGAGCAGCACAAATCGGTGATAACTCAGCTTTGCACGGCTTATCACGCCTAAAGTCTTTTAGGCGTGATAACTGAGTTATCACCGCTTTGTGAATCAGGGCCTATGTGTAGCTCTGTGTGTGACAGAGAGAGAGAGAGCTCCCAACAGCTGCAGCTCCTGTGTTCTGTGTTTCTGACTGAGGTGTCTGAAGAGAGCAGAGGAAATGTAACTAATTCTCACAGCTTTTCATACTGTTATTGCTTTCAGAGTTTGATATGTTTGATATTTGCTTTCTGTAGTCTGATTTGCAACTCTGGCTGTGCATTGAAGCCCCTTGTGCAATTGATTTGTCCCAATATAGCTAAATCCTACCCTTAAAGGGATACTGTAGGGGGGTCAGGGGAAAATGAGTTGAAGTTACCCAGGGCTTCTAATGGTCCCCCACAGACATCCTGTGCCCGCGCAGCCACTCCCCAATACTCCGGCCCCGCCTCTGGTTCACTTCTGGATATTCAGACTTTAAAGTCTGAAAACCACTGTGCCTGCGTTGCCGTGTCCTCGCATCCCCCGATGTCACCAGGAGCGCACGGCGCAGACAGACTATACAGGGCCTGTGCAGTATGCTCCTGGTGACATCAGCAGGAGCGAGGACACGGCAACGCAGGCGCAGTGGTTTTCAGACTTTAAAGTCTGAAATTCCAGAAGTGAACCAGAGGCGGGGCCGGAGCATTGGGGAGTGGCTGCGCGGGCACAGGATGTCTGTGGGGGACCATTAGAAGCCCAGGGTAACAAACTAATTTTCCCCTGATCCCCTAAAGTATCCCTTTAATAAATTACACCTTTTGCCTCTGATATTTAACATGAAAAGTAGGAAAATGTTTACACAGCTACTTAGACATTATTTGTACATTGTCATTTTAGAACACTTGGGTATCGATAGTATTCCTTTAAGATTTTGGCAAAAAAAAAAAAAAGTTGACCTCTGTTGACCAGATTGCTGTGGTAGAAGTCTGAGACTTAAAAAAATCAGCTTAAAAAAATCCCAAACCTGGGCGGATGGAGCGCACTGTACAGCTATGTGTAGTCCTGGCTTCAGTGACCAGAAATACAGTTACCTGATCAACAGGGGTAACTATTGTTTACTAAATTGATAGACATTTCCAGATCATTTCAATATTTGCTTCAACTGTGATAGTCAAGTTTCATTTTCACTAAAGTACAAACAAAATAGTTCATGTAAACAATTCTACCCAACAAAAACACAAGATCTCTTAAGCTGACAAATCATAGAAAACTAGCCAAGCTCAATCTGATAAAGACACGAATGTCTTAAAAATAGTCCAAGATTGTCAGCTGCTAATAACTTAAAAAAACAAAAACTAAAACAAAAAACGTTTTGATGGCGATAGACTGTTTGCATGCGAATACTGATGCTTCATGCCACAATTAAAAAAGAAAAAGAAAAAACTTCAGCAGAAAAATGACGTCTTTGGTCCGTAAAAGGTAAACATCTAGACAGAACGAACTAATGTCCACCCTCAGGTACTGCTTCACTTTTGCGTTGTCTCAAGGCACTTTCAGATTCAGGGGTGCTTGGGTTTGGTACTTGTGTATCGAGGTCTTCTTCCTCTTCTGTCCCAGAATCCTCCACTGCAGAGTCCTCCCCAGAATCCTTTTCAGCACCGCTGGAACTTCCTGCTTCTTCATTGGGCTCCGCCTGCTCATCCTCTTTCTCCTCTTCTTCGCTTTCCTCTTCTAGGACATCCTTTTTGTTGGAAAGCTTCTTTCCATCCACAGTGTCTTTATCTAACTCTTCAACATCCTCATTAATGTCTGCAAAAAAAGAAGAGATTTTATCTGCAGTCATTGAAATATACATGCAATCCAACCTTATGCTGGGATTACACTGCCATCTTCAATGTCTAATAAACAATGCCAGTTGCCTGACTACTGTGCTTGCTCTGCCTCTTATACTGTAAGTCACTGGCCAGGAATAAGCATGCAGAGCAGATGATTTGACTCTGGTCCCACTGGCTGCATGATTGTTGCAGGTGTGTGACTCGAACACTACTACAGTCAAAAGTTCAGCATAGCAGCCAGGCCAATGGCATTGTTTAGAAGGGAATGAGGATGGCGATCCCTGTATTCCTCTCACTTCAGGTTCTTTTAATGACAGTTCAAACAATCTAAATGTGTGGCAAAGAAAACCACTTGTAAGACCCGCCAGCACCAATAGTAACTCTGTAAGGAATCACTGCTCCCTGTCCGGCAGTAGTACACAGCAGCCTGCACTGTTGTGACATCATGAATGCGGCAGCCAGAATTATCCACTGCTCCCATCGCTCTGCCACGGCGGACCCCCTCCTTGAATCCCTCCACTGGCTTCCTATCCAGTTCAGAATCAGATTCAAGATACTGTGTCTGACCTACAAATCTGTCCACAAAACCTGTCCAACCTACATTTCCGATCTTACTCAGAGGTACACACCTAGCCACTCACTCCGCTCCTCCAATTAACTTTGCCTGACTGCCCCCCGCAGTTGGTGAGCATGTATGTGGTCAACCTATATAATAATATCATTCATAGGGAAGCACTGATGTCTGTGAAAGAACGGTTACAGGGGGATAGCAGGGTGACGAATGAGATGCTTATGTTCATAATGTCATTGCTTGAATTCTGCCTCTCCCATTCCTACTTTAGGTTTGGGGACGATTTTTACCTGCAGACCCTCGGGGTGCCAATGGGGGCCCCTTATGCACCCAGTGTAGCTAATTTGGTGATGTCGGACTTTGAGAGAACATATTTTATTGGTGCTGGGGCCCCTACTGGCATCAGAGGTTACTGCAGGTTTATTGACGACCTATTTTTTGGGTGGTCAGGTACAGAGGAGGAGTTGTGCCGGTTTTTCAGTACAGTGAATGATATACATGAAACTATTAAATTTAAAATGGAGTACAATGCCCATTCACTACATTTCCTTGATGTTGAGGTTAGGAAGAAGTCGGGACATTTCGAAACCGACCTTTACAGAAAAGAAACCGATAAAAATGGATATTTATTGGCCAACAGTTGCCACCCTAAACCTCTGGTGAATGGGCTCCCTAAGAGTCAATATGTTAGAATACGGAGGATTACATCCTCCGATGAACTGTATGCGAAGCAGGCACAGCTCCTCACGCAAGATTTTGTTAAAAGGGGTTATAGTAAATTAAGATGTGAGGAAATAGCAGCAGAGGTGGGAGGTTTGGATCGTGAAGCATTGAGAACATATAATAGGGAGAAACAGGACGAGAGCAATGAAGTGAATTGTGTTACTACTTTTTGTCGAGAATCGACTGTTTTGCGAGATACTATGTCTAAGTTTTGGCCGGTGATTGAGGCTGATCCCCAGTTATCCACCATTTGTAGAAACCCTCCTAGATTTGTATATAGAAGGAGTAAATCTATTAGAGACCATCTTGTCCGTGCTGATATAGGGAGAACAGGGGGGCCCACACAAATGTTTTTAGGTACACCAAGAGTGGGCACCTTTCCTTGTCTGCATTGCCAAAATTGTAATGGTATCATTAGGGGGGCTGAGGTTAGACATCCACGACAGGGTACCCCGATACCCCTTAAAGATTATGCTACATGTGATACCAAAGGGGTGGTTTATTATATTAAATGCCCCTGCGGGTTAGCCTATGTAGGGCAGACTAAGAGAGACGTCAAGTCTCGACTTAATGAACATAGGAGCAATATACAGAACCCCAATATAAATAAAAGGGGGGAGGAGGAAAGAAATCGGGATCCCCCTTAGCAAGGCATTTCAAGGAATGTGGACACAGGGTGAGTCAGCTGAGATGGATGGTGCTAGAGGTGGTGCAGTTCCATGAAGGCCAGGATCGTAGGACCACTTTATTAAGACGTGAAGCCTGGTGGATGGAAAAACTGGGTACTCCGTCACCGTATGGCCTCAACGAAGACTTTAGTCTTAGGTGCTTCTTATGAGTATATATTTTTGCCGCTCTCTTACCCTTTAAGGGTTATATGTACCTTTAAGTATGTGCCCGCCCCCCAATTAGTTTGGGTGTGGCGTGTAAGTAAAGTTTTATATATTTACTATGTGTTACCAGATGACTTGAGCACTTGAGAAAGGGCCTTTGCCCGAAACGTTGTGCTTTTCAGTGTGCTGTAACACCGCTATATGAAAATAAATATTTCGCTGTAATTCACTTTGGAGGGTCGAGTCCTTGTGGAACGCTGTTGATTGCCCCCCGCATCACCCACTCCCATGCACGTCTCCAGGACTTAAGAGCTTCTCCAACACTATGGAACTCCCTACCTCCCACCCATTAGGGCAGCCCCCTACTTCAACATCTTCAAGAAGGCCCTCAAAACTCACCTTTTCACTCTGGCCTACTACCCCTCACAAGTGCTCTAAACCTACAGCTGAACTCTGGTCCCCTACCTTTCGTGTCCTTACCTCTCCCTCTAGATTGTAAGCCTTTGGGCAGGGTTCTCCTCCTTTTGTGTCCTACCTGATCATGCACCTCCATTACTGTGAACACATGCTATGCATCTGAGTGAACCTAACTTGCCTAATCTCCATGCTCCATCCAGTGACTGACTAAGTATTACCTTGTACTCATACTGTGCTGCATGATCTGGTCTTTCTTGTTTTCCTGTATTGTCATTTTGCTGTATGTCACCCCTAAATATTGTCTGTAACCTAAACTAATGTCCAGCGCTGCGTAATATGTTGGCGCTTTATAAATACAATAAATAAGGCTGTTTTGGCTGCAGCCATGCCCGCTCCCACCCTTGTCACACCTAGACTTTGCCCAACCTGGCCACACCCCCTCTCAGCCTTCTGGTGACCTTGCCTGGCTTTTGCTCCAGCACTGAGGCCAGGCAGCGATCACAAGGGGAGGGATGTAATAGGCAAGTCCTAATTGGATACGGATCTGCCTATGGTTACTAACCGAGCACTACTTGTGAAAACTGTTTACTATGCAGTCTTGGGCCTTGAACCCACTAGCAGCACTTTATAAGTGCCAGTGATTTGTAAAGCTCTTGCTAATGCAATGCTATGGGGGATTTCTTTTTAAATCACATCCCTCCAGTGGGATCACACCCATAGCATTACACAATAGCAAGATCTTTTCAAATCACAAGCGCTCTGAAAAGTCTTAGAAAAGTACTGCTAGTGGGTTCCAGGCCTTACTGCCATTGCTGCAGTAATGAGCCAGGCAATGACCCACTATCCAATCACACTAGCAAGCTGAGAAAAATAATGATCAGCAAACATTTTTTTTTTACCAACATATAAATCTCCACTGGAGTAAAGAAGAGAAGGAAATTAAGCCTATCAAGTCAGGAGCTGCCGATCAGCTAGAAAGTGTTTAATGAAAACATTAGTTTAGCTTCCCTTGTATTTGAATGCATATAATAGTTAATGTGCATCATTTTGCAAGGCACGCAAGGTTTGTGCACTGTGCATTTTTGCAACACATATATTGAGTAGATCTGGGCTGGCTGGGTGCTGTAACTCCATTTCCTGTTAATACAGACTGACAGCTGTTCAGGCTCCTCCCACTATCCCATCATCACCCACACAATGAGGTAAGCAGGAAGGAGCTGGAAGAGGGCAATGGGTCCATAGAAGGAGTTACCCTCTGGTTCTGTGGACCTAAAGGCTCCCTGACTCCACTTAAAGGAGTTATTTCGCGTAAAAAGTAAGCAGTTAAAAAATGTGACAGATGACAGGTTTTGGGCCAGTCCATCTTTTTAAGGGGGATTCTCAGGGCTTTCTTTGTTTTGAACAGCATTTCCTGAACAACAGTTGCAAAATCTAACTGACATAATAGTGTGCAAGTGATTAGGGAGGCCGGCTGGTATCTTGCTATTTTGGCAGTTAAACTGTTGTTCAGGAAATGCTGTTGAAAACAAAGAAAGCCCTGAGAATCCCCCTTACAAAAATGGACTGGCCCAAAACCTGTCATCTGTCACATTTTTTAATTGCCTACTTTTTTCGCGAAAGAACCCCTTTAATTATGCTGAGCAGACAGCAAGAGGGCGGGGCACAGATGAGAAGATTTTAGGCTGCAGCTGCTGGAAGTGCCCAGTGAATTATGGAGGCAGTAAATTTGGGCACTGCCATAGGCATCCATACAAGTATCGGAAAAATGCAGGAAATGTGGGCATCAGAGGGCGCCAAGGCAAGCTGCCCCGCTATTTGTGGCCATAGTTTGCATAGTGGGTGGACCCGGCGTCCGCTATTTATCAGGTACGTCAGATGCCCAAATTTCATGTTTTTTGTATGGCGCAAACTTCCACATGCCGCAATGTTTTACGTACTGGAGGGGGAGAGACAGTTAAAGTGTACCCGAGCCGAAGCTCAGAAACAAAATCAGATAATTAGCTAAAGAGAGGGAAGCCTTAGGATCCTATTGAGGGTACCCTCGGAGGTCTGATGGCCCCCGTCACTGAGTGTGGCCCCCTCAAAGATTAATCACTAATACTATCGGGGCCATCCGGCTTCTCTTCTGCATTCGTGCTGTGGGCAGCACGGTGGCGTAGTGGTTAGCGCTCTCGCCTTGCAGAGCTGGGTCCCTGGTTCGAATCCCAGCCAGGTCAACATCTGCAAGGAGTTTGTATGTTCTCCCCATGTCTGTGTGGGTTTCCTCCGGACATTCCAGTTTCCTCCCACATCCCAAAAACATACAGGTAAGTGAATTGGCTTCCCCCTAAATTGGCCCTAGACTACAATGTATACACTACATGATACATACATAGACATATGACTTTAGTAGGGACTAGATTGTGAGCTCCGAGGGACAGTTAGTGACTAGACTATATACTCTGTACAGCACTGTGGAAGATGTCGGCGCTATATAAATACTTAATAATATTAATAATTCATGACTGCAGAATAGCAGACAGAACCCGACCACGCATGCGCAGTAGCATGGAGCCGCGGGCCCCGTGCTAATGCGCATGCATGGGTGGGTCTGAGCTTCTAATGCGCAGCCATGAATGCGGAAGAGGAGCCGCATGGCCACGACAAGAAGGAGGTCCGCACTCAGCGACGGGGCACTGCGACAACCGAGGGAAGCCTCAAAAGGATCCTGAGGCTTCCCTCTCTGCAGGGTAATTATTAGTTTTAAACTTCGTCTTGGGTTCGTTTTAAGATTAATTGTCAGGAAGGGGGAGTTTTATGAGGAACTCCAGTGAAAAGAACGTAATGAAAAAAAGTGCTTCATTTTTACAATAATCATTGTAAAATCTTTCCTCTCCCTGATTTACATTCTGAAATTGATCACATGGCGACATTTTTACTACTGGCAGGTGATGTCAGTGGAAGGAAAGCTTTTTTAGCCATTGGAAACAGCTGTAATTTCCCACAATGCAACAAGCCTCCCACAGTGTGTTGTCAGTACCTAGGTACTGACATCACACTGTGGTAGGGCTTTCACCACAGTATCGGCCATACAGAGCCCCCTGATGATCTGTTTGAGAAAAGGAAAAGATTTCTCATGGAAAAGGGGGTATCAGCTACTGATTGGGATGGAGTTCAATCCTTGGATACGGTTTCTTTTTTAGGTAAGATATATGGAAAGGGGGGGGGGTACATTTAGGCATCGGCTGGGAGGGAGAGGGGCTTTTCGGTTTAGGCATCGGCTTGGGGGGGGGTTTAAAGGTCAGTCATTGGTAGGGGAAGGGTTCTGTATGACAGTAGGGTCAGGTTCAGCTGTTGTAAAATATTGTTAAATGTTCCTGCTATTTTACAATATTCTACTACCTGCGCTCCCAAATTTACTAGCGCATTTATTTCGCATACATGAGAATTATAGTGAAGATCATAACATTCATCCCCAAATGAATTTTACTGGCCTTGAAGCACAACTTTGCAGTAGGAATGAAGCCTATTTGTTTGCATTTGCCCCCTCATGCAAGTTAACATACAGCAAGCGCCAGAAACATTCGCCAAGCAAGCTTTCCCGCTGGCAGCGTATCTGGGCCCGATTTAAATCACAACTTTGTGAGCAAACTGAAAAAAAAATCCATCCACAACATTAATTCCCGCATTGTTCCTCCTCCCTGGCCAGCATTCTGACCCACTATCTCATCTAGAACATGCTAAGCTGCTGCCCATATGGGTTTTCATCCATAAATGCATTCGCCTCAACAATGTGCATATGAAATTTTGATAGTTTAAAGAAGGCCTTTGATGTTCCAGATCAACATATGGTATCCTTAGAAAAACAGAAGAAGCAGATCATTATTCTGCCTCAAACAGAACGCTTATGAAGAGCGTACAATCTAACGTGAATTGTCATTCATTATCTACAAACAGACGGATAAGGATCGATGTTCCCCTCCAGCTGTCCGAGGATCTGAAGATGATAAACAGCGTTTGGCTGCTGAGGACAGGCATTGTTTTTGTGAGACGCTGAGGAAAAAGGACCCTATACACAAAGTAAAAGATAATAATCAGATGGACATTAGAGAGGATTGCCATACAAAACAGCATTCCGCTCTGGGAAAAGATTATAGCTTTACTCAGGGGATAAACAAACCTTTACGTTTCACAAATACTTTTTGCCATTTTACTTTTACTATCTCAGGCTGCTTTCACAGTGAGACGTTACAGGAGCAGGTTAGTGCAGCCTGCAACGCAGCCCCACTGCACAGTAATGAAACATCAATGGGCTGTTCACAGTGCCCACGTTGCGTTACATTGTAACGCAGCACATCCGTTGAGTGCTGCATGCTGTGCGTTATGCGCGGCTAAGCCGCGTTAGACTGTGCGCACATGCTCAGTAGTGTTGGGGAGGAGTGGAGAGTGGCCAGGCACATGGCTAATTAATATTCACTGCACGGTGTGACATGCAGTGTTTACTTCCTGGAGCGGCCGCTCTGTGCGGTGATTGGCCGGGCGGGACCAAACGGTTGCCGCATGCGTCCAAGAGTACGCAACACAGCATCACGGACGCCAGAGTGAGCTGCACAACACGGCTCACTCTGACGTCCACATTAGAGAGCACCAGGCGTTGCGCGTTAGGGGCACGTTATGTGCCCTATAACGTCCCCTAAACGCAACGTCCTTGTGTGTAAGTAGCCTCAGAGTAATAGACATGGACGGGTGTTATATTACATTGGCCACTTACAGAATTACTCACTGCATGCTACTAGGTGAACATTCCTCTCCCTCCCCCCCCAGAGTAATGCAGACACATTAAAGTGAACCTGAACTGAGTAAAATTATTTAACCACTTTATCCACAAGTCAGTAGATATACGTCTTCTGGGACTTCACCTAAGCCACAAATCAGTGGATATACGTCTTGTAGCAGAAGCAGTGCTGTGCAGGATTAAGCTTGCTCCTGTGCACATTTCTGGCACTATCTGATGCAGCACTAATTGGTGAACGGGAATATATGTTTCCTGAGCTAATGAGATTGATTTTTACTATTAAAAATACTTTTATTTTCTCATTTCATAGTGAAAAATACACTGTATAGCATTATTTCAGAATCAAATATCTTCACAATAAATTGTGACCGGAACATAATCTAAGTTTTGTGATAAGCAGTAAGAATAGCCAAACAAAATTTGTGTTCATCTACAGTAGCAATTTTTATTTTTAAACTGGAATTAGTCAAACTGAGAAATAAATGTTTTTTCAATTTTTTCCCCATTAAAATTAATAGAAAACAAAAATGTTCGAGGGAAAAAAATGGCATACAATGAAAGCTTAGTTTGTCTTGAAAAAAACAATATATATTTCATTTCTGGGTCCTAAGTAGGGATAAAGTTATTTCCGATTAAATAAGGACATAGCTAAACTGTCAAAACTGCTCTGGTCAATAAGTGGGAAAAAAGGTCTGGATGCGAAGTGGTTAAAATAAACACATGATGTACCTGCAAATGAATATTACATACTTACCTCGCCATCAGTTCCTCAAAAGGTCACCATTTTCTTCTTACAACGATTCCTTCCATTTCTGACAAAATTTTGTCAGAACTGAAGTATATCAGCTGCTGTCAGTTATAGCTAAAAGGACAACTGATGAGCAAGGTAATGTCTTGTCCAATTGCTTACCATTGACCTCTGAAAAGGTGCCCAAAATGATCACTAGAGATAAATTACCATTTCAGACAATGTACGCTGCAGGTGTAGTTCATTTAACACTCTGACATAGTTATTCTTCAGAAATGTGTTCAAAAACTGCTGAAATAAGATATAGACAACCGCTTACCGGCTCTCACATCATCATACTTGGATTTAGCGGGGCAGCAGCAATCTATGAGCAGGACCAGAATCTGCACAGGGAACACAACATAGTGCAAACATCTATTAAACAAGACTTCCATAACACATGAAATAAAAGTATACCCCCCAAACTATATCACCATATTTATCGTAATCCACCTTGAAACATCACTAAAAGCAATCCTTTCTGCTCCTGGAAGCAGTCCTTTGAACTGCGACATTAGTTACAATACTGCCTACACTTTCAAAAGTATACTACCCTCTAAATAATTCATATCTGATTGGGGAAGTAGCCATATCCCTTTGTAATTTTTCATAAACTTATTTTCTTTAGTTTTAAAACACAAATAGTGAGCGTAATTAATTTAATACCATGGTCTATTAAACAATGTCATCAAGCCTTGTCCTGGTACTGTACACAAACCAGAGCTGTACGCAGCGGAGGACAGAGGTCAGGGTGAGTAAATCTTTTTCTTCTCTCCAAACGTCAGAGTCCGGGGAACGGGGGTGGGGGGTTGAGATCGAAGATCTGGAGGGAGGGAAATCTGGAGGGAGGGCACGCATGCACGAACGGGAATCGCTGCACGGAAGCCCTACAACTGCTTTGCCCCACCGGCTCCACTAGTGGGATTCCCTAGGACGGCTGGATGCTTGATTTGCACACTGTGGGTAGCACAGATCGCTACCAATAGTGTGCCGACAGCCATCCTAGGGAATCCCAATGAAGTGAAAAAAGTGGAGCCGGTGGGGCAGAGCTGCTAGAAATCTCTCAGGCAGCATGGACGAGCCTGACTCGTCCATATCACTTTCAGCATTTATTTGCTGGATGAGCCAGGCTCTTCCATACTGCTAGGGGGTTAAAAGTGTATACTTCAACCAAGCAACTGTACTGCTCACTTTCTCTAGTACTGTACAAATTACTGTATTTTCTGGACTATAAGACTCACTTTTTCTCCCCCAAAAGTGGGGAAAAGAAGCCACTGTGTCTTATAGTCCAAATACAGGGCGTTCCTGACTTGTGAAGGCCTGCCAATACGAACCTCCAACCTGCCGCAATGTGCCCATACAGAGGAGGACACAGGGGGACAAACAGAGGACACGGTGGACACAAAGGGGCATAGAGGAGGACACAAGGAGGATACAAAGGGGCATAGAGGAGGACACAAAGGGGCATAGAGGAGGACACAAGGGGGACAGCAAAGGGGATAGAGGAGGACACAAAGGGGCATAGAGGAGGACACAAGGGGGACAGCAAGGGGCATAGAGGAGGACACAAGGGGGACAGCAAGGGGCATAGAGGAGGACACAAAGGGGCATAGTTATAGAAACAAGGAGGACCGAGGCGGCACAGGAGGACACAAGGAGGACAGAGGAGGACACAAGGGGGACAGAGGAGGACACAAGGGGGACAGAGGAGGACACAGGGAGACACAAGAGTTACATGTGGGCATGATGTACAAATTCACCATGGATGCACCAGGTTTAGTATATTTTTCCCCTGGTTTTTGTCCTCTAAACCTAGGTGCATCTTATGGTCAGGAGCGTCTTATAGTACAAAAAATACTGTAATCTTACCAGACCAAGAATGAGGCCAATCAACAAGGTGGCAGCAATAAAGATGAGGTAAGAGCCCCAGGCAGGAATTTCCAATGGTCCCGTGAAGTAATTGTGCGTTTGCTGAAATATAAATTGCAAATATTATTAACCCAATAAAAAAATCAACATTACAACATGCGGTATTTATATATCAAACGCGGCAGAACAATCAGTGAAGAGCTGCAGCGCATACTACCGAAAGTCAGTTGTGATTGCATGCATGTAAAATATCTGCCGAGCCAAATGACCTCTCCTTCAAGTATTGATGTCAGCTACTCTGTTCGATACAATTCAATCTGAATAATCTGATCAAAAATATGATGCGTCACTAAAAGTAAATCAAAGTTTTTTTTGTTTTTTTTAACCTTTCAAGTACGACGCTAATTGAAATCTACGCCATTTTGATTCTGATCTAGCTGCCAGGGCGTAGATTTCAACTCACCGGGCCTGTGCGTTCTCACCGCTTTTGTCGCTCCCGACAATCTCACCGCTGTCTCCTCGCCACAGGTTACTCGCTCTGCCGTCTCTGTAACGGCAAAGCCCTGTAAGCCAATGAAATCGGCTCCTGACCCGGTCTATCAACGTAAGCAACTCCCATTGGTTTACACTGATATAGACAGGGTCAGGAGGCAATGAAAGCGGCTCCTGACCGGCTCACATGAAAGCGGTTCACCCTGACTGGGTGGCTGAGGTTCTCGGCATGCAGCGTGGACGGCGGGTATGTGCGGCGATTGCTCCGTGTTCCACAGGTTTCTGGTACCAGCAGTCTCTGGTCCTTAAGGGGGCAGAGACCGCTGGTACTTACGTGGTTAAAGTTTCATATGTCAGGAGGTTTTCCCTGGCTGATGAGAGTACTGTTTGTACTTTTTTTTTTTTTAAATATACAAACTTTCAAGTTTACTTTAAGGTGCCCAATAACCTTACAGAGGCTTCACCCTACTAAGCTACTTCAGGTCGAGGCAGGTAAAAAGGGCACCGGTGGCGCCCGGTTAAAAATCGGCACTGCCATAGGCAGCAGTGTTAAAAACTGGGATTAGCAGCAATAACCATTTGGGCACCAGGAGGTACCTGATAAAATAGCGCACGCTGGGGCCACCCACTAGTGCAGGGCTGGGCAAACTGTTCGCAGGCCACATTCTTTAAATTTCTCCCCTCCCTGCAGAGTGCAAGTGGGCGGCAAGCAGGGAACTTAAAACTCACCAGCTACGATGCGGGAATCGGCGCTGAGGTGAGTTTCAAATCCCCCGCCGCTCACAACTCGGGAGGAAAGGAGAGGAGAGGAATCCAGCAGTCTGTCGGCAGCCCGGAGAAGCAGCGCACGCCGGCCGGATACAACCCAGCCCTGCACTAGCGAATGGATCGCAAGTGGGCCTGGTCCCACTTTTTACAGATTATAGCTGTTATTTACCATTTAGATTTAACATTGCCACCAGCAAACTACCTATAAAACTGAAAATCCACTTTAAATTGTGGTTGATTCTATATAAATCAAATTGTATCATTTTAGAATAAAGCCAAGTACAGACACTTAATAACTAATGTCTGAAAAAACAAGACAAAAAAAAAAAAGACTGATCATTGTGGGTGATCGTTTTAGCAAGGAGGGCTGTACAGACTTGCCTCTGGGCTAAGCCCAAGCAGCCTGTTTTGTAGTATGGTGAGGAGAGGGGAAATATCAGAATAGTTTATTGCGCCCAGCATGACTGGGTCCTGCCTGGAATTAGATTTGGCACACAAAAAAACAAAGCTCAATAATAGGATAGAGGTAGAAAAAGATAGGAACACAACATGCAATTTAACATACCAAGAACAATAAACACAGTAGATATGAAATGGGACAGTTCTCACAAAGTGACATAAGGAGTTCGTTCCATATACATCACGCAGGACAGTTCTCAAGTGCCACAAGAAAGTTTGATCAGTGGGCAGGTTGAATGGTTAGTAGCTTGGGGGAGGGGGTGGAGTATGTAAAGGGAGTTCAGGAGGCTGACAGCTGAGGGAAAGAAAGAGTTCCTATGTCTAGCAGTCCTGGTGGAAATGTCCCAGAGCCTCCATACCATACCAAATATGCCATACATGTCCAACTGCAAGGACAATAGCTTTCATAGCATATGTGTACTGACCCTAGATTTCCCAACTCCCAGACTCTGACGAATGATCAGTTTGGGCAACGAAAATCTGGCATCTGTATTTGGCTTCAGCCATGCTTAATATCTATTAAAATCACTGTATAAAAGAGTTCTGCTGCCAGCTACAAGGAAATTAGATATTTTGTCCTGCAGCAACAGCGTCGAATGGATGCAGAGAGGTCAGCCTGTGCTCACAGTCATTAGTGTGACAAACTGACACATTCTTGTTCCACAATACAGAGAAACAACATATTACACTCCGCAAAGTCATCAATCTGACAAGGTCACTATTAAGTAAAAACACACACCAGTCATGCAGCGCTTGATGTTCAACTCCTCAGCTTAGCATACAGCAGTACATATATACTCTTCATCTGCAGTATCAATCAAATATTGTTGGTGAAGAAAAATCCTTTTATATTTTTGGATATTAAATAATGAGGCTTTTGAGGCAGCACCATGGCATCTTGCAGCTATGGGTGCTTGGTTCAAATATGGTTCAAATCCAGGGCACTGCCTAGAGTTTGTATGATCTCCCCACAGCAGATGGTCGATCAGCCCCCAAATCGCTAGATGTATGGCCAATGAACTGTAATCAAGGATTGAACTTCATCTCAATCAGTAGATGATAACCCCTTTCCCACAAGGACTGTAAATCTATAGATATACACATTTATTGAAAATACCCCAAAGACAGCCCACAGCACAGCCCACTTCTTCAGGCAATAAGCAGGGGATAAACAACAGCAATTCAGTTATAGCAAGCAGAGCACCTCTGCGCTTGCTATAACTGAATTGCTGTTGTTTATACCCTGCTTATTGCCTGAAGAAGGGGGCTGTGCTCGCGAAACGCGTTGCATCTTTGGGGTATTTTCAATAAATGTGTATATCGATATATTTACAGTCCTTGGTGTCTGCTTTAACGGAGGCGAGTCCACCACTTCCTCCCAGCAATTTTTTAAAAATGTTATGTACTTTTATCCTTCTGGCGCCTCTGTTCACCTACCAATATTTTTCTCAAATAGATCATCAGGGGGGTCTGTATGCCTGATATTGTGATGAAACCCCTCCCATAGTGTGATGTCAGGGCCATGGCTCTGACAGTTTTCTGTCTGTGAACCGTGTTGCATTGTGGGAAATAACGGCCGTTTCCAACTGCCAAGCAACCAGCATCTCCCTCTGTGCATATGTAGGTCTATAATCTAGTTTTGTTTTGTTTTTTCTTGTCTACCAGTACTAAAGATGATGACACGCAGGTTCATTGTGGCTCAAACAATATGAACAAATTACATGGTGAATATAATTTCTTTGTCTCTCCTATTTTTTAACTTCTCACTTTGCAATGTATGGATTTATTTTTTACCCCCCCTTTTTTTTTTTTTTACTAAAAAAAAAAAAAAAAATCCTCTTTAACATACAATAAAAACTTGTATTTCTACTCTTCTTCACCCACAGTGTTATCCTATGTGTAAATATCAAGTGCCCCAAGCTTAGTACAGCATTGATACGGGCTGGCATTACATGGATCTAGCATCTCTTCAAGCTCATTCCAATCTGCAGCATTGATAATCTTTTGCTGCTTGCAACTGAAAACCTTGCCAAAGTCAAACACAGTCTACTAACTCTACTAAGTCTACTAACACTAGATTCCCAGGTTTAAATTTTCGTAAGCAAACTGTCCTGTGTTTGGGTGGGTTTCTACTGGATGCTCTGGTTTCCTTCACCATTACAAAAACATGGATGCAGCTTGACACAACACACACAAAATTATACATCGATTATAGTGCTTTAGATTACGTTTAAGATAAAACAATAACAAGACAGTGATAAAAGTTCAAAAGGTCATCATTTCACTGTATGGGATCTGAATAAACAGCAGGCATTTAAGATATTAACCATGGCTCAGTCATCAAACTGATATTTTCAACACGTAATCCAGATCTGAACTCAGAACTTCCTTTCTGCTCCAAAAGATAAGCAACAGCATAACCGCCTTTAACCTCCCCGGCGTTCTATTGAGATCGCCAGGGAGGCTGCGGGAGGGTTTTTTTTCAATTAAAAAAAAACTATTTCATGCAGCCAACTGAAAGTTGGCTGCATGAAAGCCCACTAGAGGGCGCTCTGGAGGCGTTCTTCCGATCGCCTCCGGCGCCCAGAACAAACAAGGAAGGCCGCAATGAGCAGCCTTCCTTGTTTGGCTTTCCTCGTCGCCATGGCGACGAGCGGAGTGACGTCATGGACGTCAGCCGACGTCCTGACGTCAGCCGCCTCCGATCCAGCCCTTAGCGCTGGCCGGAACTGATTAGTCCGGCTGCGCAGGGCTCGGGCGGCTGGGGGGACCCTCTTTCGCCGCTGCTCGCGGCGGATCGCCGCAAAGCGGCGGCGATCAGGCAGCACACGCGGCTGGCAAAGTGCCGGCTGCGTGTGCTGCTTTTTATTTGAAGCAAATCGGCCCAGCAGGGCCTGAGCGGCAGCCTCCGGCGGTGATGGACGAGCTGAGCTCGTCCATACCGCTCAGGAGGTTAAAGGAGAACTGTAGTGAGAAGTATATGGAGGCTGCAATATTTATTTCCTTATAAGCCATGTATTTCCTTTTAATACCAGTTGCCTGGCTGCCCTGCTGAACCTCTGCCTCTAATACCTTTAGCCATAGACCCTGAACAAGCATGCAGCATATCAGGTGTTTGACATTTTTTGTCAGATCTGACAAGATTAGCTGAATGCATGTTTCTGGTGTGAGTCACACTACTGCAGGGCTGCCAGGCAACTGGTATTGCTTAAAAGGAAATCAATATGGCAGCCTCCATATACCTCTCACTACAGTTGTCCTTTAAAGAAAAACATTTCATTGTTACAGCTTATAGAAATCCTACTAAGATTTAGCAGAAAGGGTTGACCTCCTGTGCTTACATATTACCTCAGAATTCGACAAAGCTGAAATTACACTAGCTCATTACTTGATGAGAAGGGAGAATTAGACAAGCTGTTCTCTATAAACACACACATGGTGGACACAGGGTGGATTTCTCTGCATTTCCTTGTCTTCTGTGCAAGAGTTCCAGTCGGTATTTAAATCCAAAATACAAAATATGGGACTCATGAAGAGTTCCATTTAGTATTATTCCTAAGAATACAATCTTATCTCAAATTTATCTTAATTTCGGGTTTACTTTTACACACAAGTGTTGAAGAATGCTAGCACTCACTGGTGCTTCAAAGCAGCTTGGTGCTAACTGGCACTTACAAATGATGTCACTGGTAGAGACAGACATTTTTTGTAGGAGAGAACAGGTGCTTTTAGCAGGTGTTTGGAGCAATTTCACTGATGCTCACAAACAGATCAGCATGGAGGTCACATCATAAGTCTGGACCACCAAAATGCCTGCAGCAAGCTTTTTCAAAGCCTGCTAACACCAGACTTTTAGTGTGAACCGCCCTCTTAAAGAATAGCAGAGTTTACCTTGACCCAGCAGTTTGCTAGCTGTAAACGTGGCAGGAAACAATAATGTGTATGATATTTACATATTATAGGTTAACGTTACACAATGTGGATTGCTAGACACTTTACATTACACAGAACAGTTTGGGGAGAGAAAGAGATCCTGTGCCAGGAGGTCCTGGTAAAGATGGTCCTGAAGCAGTGCCCCAATGGGAGTTGATTAAGGTATAGGTTACCGGGTTAGGAGGGATCGTTTGCAATCCTCATTGCCCTGGATTGCAGTCTGGAGAGGTACATGAGGTCTAGATATGAGAGGGGGAATATGATGATCTTTCCTGCAGTTTGATGAGTCTCTGTAGCTTGTGTTTGTCCTTATTGGAGGCACCTGCATACCATACAATGGATGGAGGAGCAAAGGATCGACTTGATGGTAGCGGAGTAGAAGCCAGAAGGGTGCAGGGAATGCCAAACTTTTTCAGCTGCCGCAGGAAGAACAGCCATTGTTGGGCCTTATTCTGGGTTTTGGTGGTTTTCTTCCCACCTTAGGTCCCACCTGGAGATGGTGGTATTCAGAAGACGAGCGTGAGGACTCAATGTTACTCCTGAAGCCGATGGTCAGTTCAATGTTTTTTGCCGAGTTGAGGGCAAGCTTATTGTTCTTGCACCTGTTGCAGATCCTCTCAATCTCCTGACAGTAGGCATGTTCTGCGCTCTTGTCCATGAAGCCTAAGATAGTGGTATCATCTGCGAACTTGATCATCTTGACAGAGTCATTCTGTGAGGTGCATAGGTGTATAGGGAGAACAGGATTGGTGACAGGACGCATCCTCGGGGAGCGCCTGTTTTGGTGGTTAGCACACTAGAGGTGACATTATTGAGCTTCACCACTTGGGTCCTGTTTGTAAGGTTGCAGTGTATGTAATGGTTGCAGATGATCAAAGGTGATCGGCTACAGCCATCAGCCGTTTGGGCACTGGATTTATAGGTTAGGCATTAGGTAGGAGGTTTTCTTTTAAAGCTAGAAAGGGTGCCAGGTAGTGTATGGTAAAATGTCAGTGATATAAATTACCAATATTTTTCTATTAGCAGCAGCAGCACCCGACACCCAACTGATGAGGTGGCACCTCAATATGTCCTCCCAAACACGTAGGCCAATCAGGATTTGCTGTTACTGTATTGCAAAGCTGTTCTGTAATAGACACATAAAACACAGAGTGGTTCCTGGAAGCCAATCTGCCCCTGCATCATACAGTGAGAGGGAGCTTATCATCTACAATGTTCCCCCTGAAACAAAGCAGGGAAATCAAGAGAAGCTCACTGTGATAAGTGTTCCTCTATGCAGCAACAAAGGGCACACACACTGGGAAGGAGCAATTTGTGATTGAGGAAAAAAAACTAAACAACACCATTCACTTTTCAATAGCTGAACTAACAGTATCATGTCAGAGACACAGAGGAGACACAAGGTCCAGGAAGGTCATTTTCACAAAGATAATCTATTGATTGCTCCCATACCCTCAGGACAATAGGCTGCTGTGGCAATTTTATTCCTTTCTCTGTTATCTTCCTCGGAGTTGTGACACCAAGATAGACAGGGCTGAGATGGTGCAGCACCTCCCGGGCTCAGGCTCATTCAATTAGGAAGTCGATGTGTTTGAATTCACACAATCCATACCATCAGAAGCGCAGATTGATCGCTGTGCCGGCGTAGGCTGCTTTGTCTCCTCTGTAAAGTCTTCATTTTATTCAACAAAAAATAAATAATTCTCAGCTAATGCTTAAAAGAAGGTGTTGTTTCCAGATCAAGCTCTGTGAGCACTGAGGCATGTACGTTATACATTCGGTAGCTGCATATTGTTGCGTTACGCTTATACACAATGCAATTTGATGGAATGAATGGCAAAGCCTCTTAAATGGGAACTGTAGTGAAAATAACACAATGCTGTTTTAAAAGCCCTCATAGAAAGAGTTCACTCAGCTGAATCCTGCAAGTTTCTTCAGGTACCCAGCACTTTGATGGCCCTGTACAAGCGGATAACACTGGCCAGTGTCCCAGCATCCCATGAAGCATGCTGGCTCCTTCACAACAGCGTCTGTGGGTCAATTGGAGCGCACATGCATCCCAGCCTCTTTCGAGTCACATGGGCCGCTGCTAAGCTCTGCAAAGCTCCAAATGGCCCAGACTCTTCCCGCTAGCAACCACTTGGGGTCGGGAATGAGGAAGAAGAGTGCGGGGACAGTGGCGGACACCAGACAGGTAAAGTATTAATGCACGGGCACCCAGGAGGGGGGATGAAGATGACGCGGTCAGGGGTTTCCATTGTGTTCCTCATTCGCAATATTGCACGCCGTTGCCACGGCGTACCTGATTAAGCATGTCAGACTGAGATTTCCCTGCATATCCAATCAATACAGGTGACCAATTGAGATTAACTTTCTGGACACCACCATATACATCAGGGGTAACAACATACAAACCTCTGTGTATCGCAAACCTACAGACCATCCCACATACCTAAGATATGACAGTTTTCATCCCAAGCACATTAAGAACTCTATAATTTACAGCCAAGCTATAAGGTACAACCGGATTTGTTCTGACAGGATGGACAGAGACAAGCACCTGGATCACCTTAAGAACACTTTCATTAAACAAGGTTACAGTCCTCCCATGGCTGAGGCCCAAATCAGGAAAGCCAGCAACATCCCCAGGACTGAACTCCTGAAATATAAGCAAAACCAGAAAGAGGAACGTGTCCCTTTGGTTGTCACCTACAACCCACACCTGGAAATCTTAAGGAGGATTGCTAAGGAACTTCATCCCATTTTACACAAGGATCACAGACTGAGAACGATATTCCCTAAACCTCCACTCTTGTCATATCGGCAACCACACAATCTAAAACAGATGATTGTCAGGAGCTCTTTGAATAGGCCTCAACAAAACGGAACATCACCCTGCCGACAAAAAATATGTGGGACCTGCAGACACATTTACTCCACTGACAGGGTAACGATACCAGGTTCACAACAGGAGTACAGAGTACAAGGTAAATTTTCTTGTGGGTCCACCAATCTGGTATATCTGATCATGTGTGCTAAATGCCCCAATGTTATGTACGTGGGAGAAACTGGACAAACTCTGCGCAAACGTATGAATGGACACAGGCACACTATTAATGATACCAAATCTGGACTCCCAGTTGCTACACACTTTCGGTCCAACGGACACAGCATGGATGATCTTCGTGTCACTACCCTGAAGGGCGGCTTCAAAACGTCAAATGACCGATTAATAGCAGAAACGAAATTTATAAATTGTTTCAAAGCTGTGCAGAAGGGTTTGAATAAGGACAACAACTTTCTATATTGGTATGAGATTGATGATATATGAACTGTCTCAGCCACCCTAGCTGAACTTGTGAACTAAGAATTTACGATACCTCTGGGTCAATCCTAATACCAGGTCTGTGAGCAATAAAGTAAACAAGGATCCTTATCTTACCCCATTTAGATGGTCTGTTTGTATTAAGGCATCTTCATGATGTATTTATGCTTGAAAAAAATATCTGTTTTCCCTTTTGATGTTGCATGTATATAAGCTGTCTGTACCACCAGCTTGCAAACTAACAGGATGTAAACCTGACGAAGGCTGCAAGGCCGAAAGCTTGTTCATTCTTATTCATTTGTAGTTAGCCAATAAATGGTATCATCCTGATTTAAAACTTCTTGCAATTGATGGGGGGTGCTCTTGGTGGCACCGATTTTACTTTAATCCAATAATTATGGAATCTGAAGCCCCATCGGCCACCAAGTCTAGTGATGCATGGCCATCTTTAGTGTTACCTTTAGTGACATGCGGTCAGTGGTTTCTGTCACACTCCTTGTTCGTGATTATCGTACATCGTTACCACTACACACCCAATCGAGCATGTTAGCCTGAGATTTACCAGCATATCTGATCAATACATACAACAAAACTTTTAACGATAAAAAACTCCCCTGGGGGGTACTTACGTCAGGTGGGTGAAGATTCCGGATCCTATTTAGGCTTCCCCCCCCCCCTGTACTCCTCAGTCCCACAGTGGCGGCGAAAATCCTCCCGGAACGGCGGTGATGTAAATATTTACCTCACCGGCTCCAGCGCAGGCACAGTATTGTCTCTCCGAACGGAGATAGGAGAAAATAGCCGATCTCCGTAGGGCCGCTTTACTGAGCAAGCGCAAGTCTCCTGAACCTGCGCGGTAGAGTGGACCCGACGGAGATCGGCTATTTTCGCCTATCTCCGTGTGGAGAGCCGCAACAGCGCCCCCGCTGGAGCCAGGAGAGGTAAATAAATCAGCGCTTATCAGCGATTGTCAGGGGAGGATTGCGGGACGATTCAGGGGAGCCAGCGCTGGACTGCCTGCAGCTACAGGAGTGGGGGAAGCCTCATTGGGACCCTGAGGCTTCTCCCTCCCGAGGTGAGTACCCTCCAGGGGAACTTTTTTTTGTTACATGTTCCCTTTAAGATTAATCAAATTTTTGATTGGGGATGCTTTTGGCGGCACTGAATTTCATCAGATTCGATAATAATTTACCACCAAGTCTACTGAAATATAGCCACTTTTAGTGTTAGCCAAGTCTAAACACCTCTCTTTACTCCTTAAAGGGCATCAGAGTTGAAAATAAACGGATGAGAACAATTGTATCTATCCTTCTCCTAAAAATGATTTTTTATTTTTTTTTTTAGATATCTCACAGTTTTATTTTATATTTAAATCTAGTTTTTAAGTTTGTACTGTTTCATTGTCTCTGCTCAATGACACCTTCACTGAAGTACGCCAGAGCTCAAATCTATGAATTATTGACTCTATCTCATTCCTGTTCTCAGAAGTCATTTACTGACCGGAAAGTATTTTATAGCTGTAATTACTTATCAGCGAGGGTTATGCTATAGTCAGACCCAGTCCAACACGGTCAGAAATTGTCACTTACATACCTGATGTTTAACTCTTTCAGGCAGAGAAAGAAAAAAAGGAACACAGCCTAGTTATTTGTGTGCTTGGCACTGTACATACACGTCTATCTCATCATGTCACATGTCACCTTGGTTGTCCTTTAACATCAAAATCTTAAAATGTAATATTTATAATTCAAGCTAATCAACCAGATTGCTTTCAGAATTTGCATTTGTTTGGTTTCATTTGGCATTTCTATTTGCCTCTAAACAGCGGCCTGTGAGATTTGGACGTTCAGTTAATAGGCAGAAACAGCAGGTGGCGCTAAAATACAAAGTAAAAATAAATCCAGTTATGGAGAACTTGTGCATGAAAAAAATAAATAGAATATCCTAAAACATAACAGTAATATCAGCAAATCCTGCTAGATCTGTGAGACAGAGGCAGAATGAAGCGCTTTACAAAGGCAGCAGACACCAGTAATTAGCAAGGCTGAGACTGGGGAGAAGATTGGCAGTAGCTCTTAAATGTTATCAATAATACACAGTATGGCTTTATTAAAGGAAACATGAGATGGTAGATACTTCACAGTGTTGTCTCTGCAGAATCACTAGCGCTAAATGGCACTTCATTGATCCTAAAACAAAAACGGAGCTTTGTTTTTAGATGTTTTGGAGTTGTAAAACATTTGCGAAGACTAGCGGTTAGTAGTCTTGCCTTACAGAGCTGGTGTTCTTAATTCAAGTCTGGTCAAGGACGCCATCTTCATGGACTTTGTATGTTCTCCCTGCGTCTGGGTAGGTTTTCTATGGGCACTCTGGTGTCCTACTGCATCCTCATAACTGTTTAATTTATTGGCTCCCCAGAAAGAAATTGGCCTGACAGGGTCACATGACTATGCCTACAGTAGGCATACATGTAATGAAGGCGTTGGGAAATTTGGGCAGAAGGCAAATGGCTCACCTTGCTCCTGCAAAAGTCCTGGCGGCGTTAATTACTATTCTGCCTCCAGGCCGCCATGGACTCAGGGGTAAGATGTAGTTCGGTCAAATTACACTGTTTTTATAGTAATTTGGCCTCCATCTTTTGATGGCGCCTAATTTACTGTCTGAGCACCGCTATAGCCATAATTCACAGTATGGCCTATAGCAGTGCTTGGTTGGCACAAAGTTCCTGCACCATTTTTGCCTGTTTCGTAGTTTGTGAGCTCCTCTGAGGAACATAAGTATAGGTTCTAAAGTGCTGCTGCACTTATCAGCGCTATGTAAATACAATAACACACAACACACTGGTCCCCTTTCTTTGTGAGGAAAGAACACTGCAGTGACGCTTTTTAGGTGGTTGCCGGTTCCTCATTAGGTGGGCTGAGTTGGAATCTCCATGTAAACTGGGTTCCACTTGTCACCATGGATTCCTTAAATTTTGTATGGCAGCAGTTACATTGCTAGCAGTGTGGCAAAGCACAGGTGGAGAAAATAAAAAAGGAGGGTCTGGACACATTTTGGTGCACTGGACAGGTAGGTCCCAATTCACTTATACAGATATATACTAGATATAGATATAGAGATATAATGCCATTTCATGCTGTACTGTGGCCTGCTGTGTATATATATATATATTGCTGTACTGTGGCCTGCTGTGTATACCGCCCAGTACTGAGGGAAGTGTGAATGGACCCTTATCCAATACTCTCACGAGTGCAAATAACCCCTGTGGTTTTCCACATCCTTCCAACACTAGGCATGGTTAACAGGGAACAATAACACGTCACCGTTACCTGTCTCTAAAGACTGCAGCCTGTTGCGGTAACAGGGGTCTCTAGCAGCTACAACATGCAGCTAGCAACCAACTCGCTTAGGAATCAACGCCATATTTTAAAGCCTTAATTCACCCTCCAGGAGCTTTCCCGGTTAGTAAAGATGAATAGAATTAATCGCATGATTTTCATACTTGATGCAGCTATTTCATATAAATGCCCCTTGGAAAAATCATGACCCAGAGTTTTGTGCACAAAATATGGAGCTGACAGATACATGGGAGTGGTTTCCCCCTGCACAGAGCCATCACCTGACCTCATTCCCCTCCTCCATCTACTCCTTCCTGTGGAGCATCCTAAGGAAGTGGGTAAAGTCAGCTGTGTGCTCAAAGGGAAAGACTGGCAGGTGCCCCCTCCTCGCTGAATACCTCATGCAGGTGATCACTGAGAAGAAGGCTCACAGGCTTTCTGTTCTTTCAGACAAGTGGCATCTGCCTGATATTGGAACAGGAATATGTTGCACAAACTCTGTTTCATTACAAAATCACAAGTTGCTCTGACCCGATAGGAGACTAAAATGTAGCTTTAAAATGCAGAATTAAAGCGGTTTAATTATGCTAGTGATCTACAAAGCGTCTAAACAACAATGGAGAGCCTGAGGGATAATTGCGTCACAGACACCTCTGTAAGGGCCCTTTCACACTAGAGGACTTTTTAGGCGTTTTAACGCCACGCCCAAAGTTAGTGTTTTCCAAGGTAAAATGAAAGTCCATAGACTTTCACTTTACCTTTCACATCTAACGCTGCGTTTTGCAGCGTTGCGTTTCAACACTCCCAGGCGCTTTTTCTGGGACTACCGCAGCGTTTCTCATTACAATTGATAGTAATGTATTGGCGTTAAAACGTCTTCAAAACGCCCTGAAAACGCCTGCAGCCAAAACGCAGCGTTTTAGCCTTTTTACCGCTGCCTGTAGTGTGAAAGAGCCCTAAAGGTGCGTACACACCAACAACTTAAGACCCGATCCCCTCGGGCGATATCGCTGGGGCGGCCTGTACAGCCGCCTGTCAGCTGTGTAGCCAACACATTCTGTTACTATTGTTTATTAATAGTATTTATAAAGTGCCAACATATTATGCAGCGCTGTACATTATTATTATTATTATTATTATTATTTAGTATTTATATAGCGCCGACATATTACGCAGCGCTGTACAGTATGTATGTATATATATATATATATATATATATATATATATATATATATATATATATATATATATATATATATATATATATATATATATATATATATATATATATATATATATATATATATATATATATATACCGTATATACTCGCAAGCAAGCCGAATTTTTGACCCACAAAAAGTGGGTCAAAAGTTGGGGGGTCGGCTTGCTTGCGAGTGATGTGCCTGAGGGTCGTCCCCCGCCCTCTCCCACCCGCTCCCCCCGCGGCCGCTGCTATTACCTTAGCTCCGCGGCTTCCTATTCCCCTGTCCTGCTCTTCATTCACAGCAGCTCGCCCCACGGTGGCTGCTGCGTGATGACGGAGGAAGTGCAGAGAGAGGTTCCCATAGTAACCAGGAAGCCGCTCTCTGCCACTTCCTCCGTCATCACGCAGCAGCCACCGTGGGGCGAGCTGCTGTGAATGAAGAGCAGGACAGGGGAATAGGAAGCCGCGGAGCTAAGGTAATAGCAGCGGCCGCGGGGGGAGCGGGTGGGAGAGGGCGGGGGGTGCTAAACTCTCTAACCTGGGCACTTTACAAGCTATCCTGGGCACGATACTAGCTATCCTGGGCACGATACTAACTATCCTGGGCACTATACTAGCTATCCTGGGCACTATACTAGCTATCCTGGGCACTATACCAGCTATCTTGGGCACTATACCAGCTATCCTGGGCACTATACCAGCTATCCTGGTCACTATACCAGCTATCCTGGTCACTATACCAGCTATCCTGGGCACTATACCTGCTATCCTGGTCACTATACCAGCTATCCTGGTCACTATACCAGCTATCCTGGGCACTATACCAGCTATCCTGGGCACTATACCAGCTATCCTGGGCACTATACCTGCTATCCTGGTCACTATACCAGCTATCCTGGGCACTATACCAGCTATCCTGGGCACTATACTAGCTATCCTGGGCACTATACCTGCTATCCTGGGCACTATACCTGCTATCCTGGGCACTAAACCAGCTATCCTGGGCACTATACCAGCTATCCTGGGCACTATACTAGCTATCCTGGGCACTATACTAGCTATCCTGGGCACGATACCTGCTATCCTGGGCACTATACCTGCTATCCTGGGCACTATACCTGCTATCCTGGGCACTATACTAGCTATCCTGGGCACGATACTAGCTATCCTGGGCACAATACTAGCTATACTGAGGCACTACCTTCCCATACTGGGCACTATACTAGCTATACTGGGACACACTGGGGGGGGATCATGCGGCCAGCATTCCTACCCCCGACTTATATGAGGGTCAATCATTTTTTCCTGGTTTTTCAGGCAAAAGTTGGGGGGTCGGCTAATATGCGGGTCGGCTTGCTTGCGAGTATATACGGTATATATATATATCTTGTCACTAACTGTCCCTCAAAGGAGCTCACAATCTAATCCCTACCATTGACATATGTCTATATTATGTAAGTACTGTAGTCTAGGGCCAATTTTAGGGGGAGCCAATTAACTTATCCGTATGTTTTTGGAATGTGGGAGGAAACCGGAGTGCCCGGAGGAAACCCACGCAGACACGGAGAGAACATACAAACTCTTTGCAGATAGTGCCCTGGCTGGGAATCGAACCAGGGACCCAGCGCTGCAAGGCGAGAGAGCTAACCACTACGCCACCGTGCTGCCCATACAGTACATAGTTATGGTTACAGACAATATTAAGGGGTGACATACAGTGATAAGACAATACAGGAATACATGCAAACCAGATCACGCAGCACTACAAGGTAATGCTTAGTCAGTCACTGGATGGGAGCATAGAGATCAGGCAAGTCGAGTTCACTTAGATCAATAGGATGGGTGTACAGAAATGGAGGTGCAAGAACAGGTAGGAGAAATGGAGAAGGATCCTGCTGAAGGCTTACAATCTAGAGGGAATGCAGGGAGCAGAGGGACGAGGAAGCTGTGCATGCGGGAAATCACGTAGTGGGCGGGGGAGCAGTGTCTTCAAAGAGGTTGGCCACCGAGTGACCATCGCTGGTCAGGGGCCTCTGTACACACGCCTGACTATTAGCTAAGGCGGTTATTATCGTCCGCATCAGCCGACTTTAGTCAGGAATGTGTACAAAGCTTAAGGGATCAGCTGATTGCCAAATTGTTGGTCCCAAGAAGGCATCTGTCCTCATTAACCAATACTGGCTACCCCAATATACAGCAAATACCAGTAGAATATCTTTATGGTAAACCTCTGCCTATAGTAGATTCTATCCCGTGGTCCCAGTGTACAGTATGACAAATGGAAGGTTCAAGTTAGGCATCGGTAGGATAATGGGAGAATGGGGTTAGGCATTGGAGGGGGGGGGGGGGAGCGGTTAGGGTTAGGCATAGGCCGTGAAGTCAGTTAGGGTTAGGCATTGGCAGAGGGAGGGCTCGTGTGACAATAAGGTTAGATTAGGCCATAGTAGAATATTGGTAAAAATTACTGATGTTCTACTATCGGACTTGCTCAGTGACTCATAGTACAATATGGGTAATTTCACAAATTGTTAAGTTCCTTAACTATGGTAAATCTCATGTGTAGAGAGTATTTATTATTTCGTTTTTTCTTGTATATCGAATGGAGAGAGTGCATTTTGTCCTGAGTTATAGTTTGCCTAGATTATGCCTATAGGTTTCTTTGTTCAGATTATTGCCAAGGATCTGGCAACATTTTCTGACCAGTATGGTGGGAATCCACATATCTGGCAAATTTCTGAATCCCCATCATTTTAAAATAACTTCTGGATATGTAATTATGATACTCAGAAATGTTTGCTGTATAGCCTGCTCAATTTTTGCAATAAACACCTAGTAAAAGAAAATCGTTAATTTATCGATATTCTACTTATAACTAACTTGAAATGAAGGGACAAAGAAAGAAAAGACGGAATATGGAGTGGTTGGGAATGAGATGAGCTTCAAACAGCCAGCTGTGAAAGTCTAGGAGCCAACAGACCATTGTAAGAGGCATGTTATGTGTTTTATGGTATTTTCATGATCTTCGGGTAAAACATGTCTCAGTGTTAACAACTGTTGATATTAAAGTTAGGATAACATAAAGCTAGCAGTCATTTATTCAAATTGTCCATCGATTGCTCTTACTGCTTTAGCTCTGTTATCTTCTGATGTATGACTTGGGTTTTAACTAATGAAGTTTTTGGTATTTAATAGCTGGTCCATTATCCAAACAAGAGCTGGAAAACTGAAGCAAAACTGATGCATGCCACGTGTGGAAGTGAATCAGCCAATTAGAATTAATGATCTGTTCCACTTTCCCATAAGTTTTGCCCCAATTCCCAATTTTTTTGCAAAAAAATCCACCTTCTGTAAGGGGCTGCAGAAAAGCTATCAGCACTATATAAAATTTCAGAAAATTCATAATTGTTTACCCGAATCCATCCAGATAAATGAAAGAGTCCTGCCATTCCAGACATCCTAAAAAACAACAACAAAAAAAGGTGAAAAACAGTCTAGACATGGGGAATAAATGTCATACAAAATCTTCTTTCCTGGCTGTTTAGGGTGAATTTACATAAATCGATGGGCAGCGGAGGTGTTCAGCTTTCAAGCAAGTAGTCCATTCCATTCTATGAAAAAATCAGTAACCCTTTGCACGCTCGCATGCAAATGTTCAAACAAATTCATTCACAGATTCACTCATCCAGGCACCAGTTATCCCTACAGCTAAATTAAAAGCCGGGGTCTTAGTTCACAAAGGAATGCATTCTTTTGCTTAGTCACCGACACTGTGCAGAAGTACCGAGGTAAACGTAGGTGTCCTAATTCTGGCCCTGTAACATGCATAGTGCAGACATGCAAACATATATTGCATCAAACCTATCCAGGGATTAGGTTGTGTGCTCCTAATCCCTGGATAGGTTTGATGCAATAAATGTTTGCATGTCTGCACTATGCATGTTACAGGGCCAGAATTAGGACACCTACGTTTACCTGGGAACTTCTGCACAGTGAAAAATAGGAGGAGCGCTCCGTAGTGTATTAAACCTTTTAATTAAGAACCACGCAAGGGTTAAAAACACTTACAGAAATGTGAACATCAGACATATCAAGGGTAAACAACCCCAAAAAAATGACCCTGGATGGCAACCTGTTCCTCCTCTGTGGCCAGCAGTGGGAGTAGTCCTGGATGTTAATGGACACCGGGAGCCTATCCTCTGGTCAATGGATGCAGTCACTTCGCAACGCGTTTCAGCATATCCACGCCTTTATCAAGCTAGTAACTGCCTTGCACCCACCATGAATATATACATAGTGGTGACAGGAAGTAAATGGTCGTTTTACTTCCTGTCACCACTAGGTATATATTCATAGGACTACTCCCTCTGCTGGCCACAGAGGAGGAACAGGTTGCCATCCAGGGTCGTTTTTTTGGGGTCGTTTACCCTTGATATGTCTGATGTTCTTCACATTTCTGTAAGTGTTTTTAACCATTGCGTGGTTCTTAATTAAAAGGTTTAATACACTACAGAGCGCTCCTCCTTCTTCTATTTTTCTTTGTGCTACAGTTATACCCTTCAGCCGGGGTCGAGGAGCAGCCAGTGGTCGTATTAAGAATAACCAGAAGTGGTGTATGTTTAGCGCAAGATTGCACATCGTTTGAACTTCTGCACAGTGTAGGTGACTAAGCAAAAGAATGCATTCCTTTGTGAACTAAGACCCTGGCTTTTAATTTAGCTGTAGGGATAACAGTGGTGCCTGGATGAGTGAATCTGCGAATGCATTTGTTTGAACATTTGCATGCGAGCGTGCAAAGGGTTACTGATTTTTGCTATTTTTCTGGCCACACCCCCTTTAGCACCTCCTTTTCCTTAAATTACTTATTTAAATGTCCTAACTAGAGGCGATGTGTCTGGATTTATGTGGTTCATTCTATTCTATGGAGCAGGGGCGTAACTATCATGTATGGGCCCCCCTAGAACCATAGCATACCCCCACCGGACCAGGCATGAAGCCAATGAGCAAACATCCCTACCACCCCCTCCCACTATGCAGAGAAGCACACTGAGCATTTTATTTACCTGCTTCCAGCGCCGTGGATCTCCATGCATGCTGATCACATGACTCCCATCGGTCATGTGATAAGGAGCCGGTGAAGGGCAGCAGAATGTATTGCGATCCATGAAGGAGACCAGGTCTCGAACAGGTAGCGAGTGTAATATTACCGCTTCCTGCGCTGCGGGTCATCTCTGTGCATCACAGCACACTCTCTCTGCTGCCATTCACCGGCTCCTTATCACATGAGCGATGCGAGTCATGTGATCGGGAGCTTAGCGGAGGGCAGCAGAGAGTACTGCTGCTGTGATGAATGGAGATTTGCGACACTGGAAGCAGGTAAATATAAACACTCCTAGAGCTACTCTGCATGCAGATGGGAGGAGGAAAGGCCCCCATGCAATCGCAGGGGTGACCGGGCTATTCTTACTCCTATGTTACCAACACTGAAGCAAGGATAGGATTAACAGAGCCGCAGACACTAAGGCTAAGTAAGCCACCCCGGAGTATGGGGGAGTCTTGTACAAGAACTAATTACTGAGTAGCCAAGATTCCAATACTGTTCTCCTGTGTCAAAGGTGGTGTCTTTAACCACTGCACTAACTAACAATTTGTTGTAATTACTGATACTGTGTGAATGATGCAATGTTATTAAAAAAAAAAAGCTATATACCTGAAGATAAAAATATGAGACTCTTTTCTTTGCTACTAATGTTCTATTAATTATCTGTACTACACTTACAATTCATCATATCAATTTTATTTTTTGCTTCAGTGTCACTTTAACTAGTGGAATACATTATTAAATCTGGATGATTCTTATAGGCAGCAGTATGTTTTCTCCAGTTTATCATTCCGCCCGTCCGTGAGTAAATAACACTGCGGTAAAGCATTGTAACATATCCTGTTCTAGTAAGATGGATAAAGGGATTGCTCGCTAAGTCCCATCAGTCTAACGCTGCGGTTTTTGGAATTACTGCTTCATGTGGAAAGATGACTGAAACAGATGATTTCCTAATAGAATTCGGCACATGAGCTGTAACCGGATACGGCTGAAAGCCGGCTGCTCTCACATGCATTTCCTGCCTTTATTACCGGCAGCATTTTATTTAATTCTTAACCTCATCAGACAGATATAAAGCAGAGCAGATATGCCAACGATACGGCCAGACTGAGCAGAGAATTCACCCCGAGAGGCACCAGGCTAGACGCATGCTCGCCAAGGAGGATCCAATCTTCTGCCACGCTACAACGCAGCTTCTGTAGGTGAACTAAGGTTATAGAATCCCAAAGCAGCACTTTCCTGATGGCTTCATAAGGAAAGGTCAGGTTTACTTATCAATCACAAATCACTCCCCTGCTGGATTGATTGACAAGGTTTGTAAGTTCAAGCAGGGCTTGTTCTGCTGCAGCAGTAAAGGAATAGGCGCAATACTTTCAGCAGATAGGATTTGCCAGTAAGTCGTTCGCCAATGCACCGGGGGGAGATGGGGGCCACTGTACACACATTACATTCTCGGCAGAGGTGGTCCCAACTATGAATTACCTAGCGTGTGTTCAAAGCTTAAAGGGAACCCGAGGTGAAAGGGATATGGAGGCTGCCATATTTGTTTCCTTGTAAACAATGCAAGTTGCCTGGCAGCCCTGTTGATCTTTCTGACATAAGTAGTGTCTGAGTCAAAACCCTGAGTCAGCTGAGTCAGAGTACCTGATCTGCTGCAGGCTTGTTCAGGGTCTGTGGCTAAAAGTTTTAGAGACAAAGGATCTATTCCCATCTTCCCCCCCCCCCCCCTCCTCCTCAGCTCAGATATACTTTAAAGCAGACTTGAAATAAGAACTTCCTTTCCGCTCTAAAAGATAAGCAACAGCATAATAACCTTTAAAGAACAACATCTGGTTGCATCTGATACAATCCCTGCAATTAATGTGCAGTATGTCTACTTCATGTATGTCTACTTCATGCTTTCATGTAAGCAGACATAAGGTTAACATCCTGTGTTTACAAATTAGCTGAGGCTGCCAAGGCAGCAGATTCCTGAGCTGACGCTGTTGAGAGATCAAATTACACTGGTGATTAGTCACAAATGTGAGGGAATTAAACAGGCTGAACTCTCTAAATACATACAGGGAGCATTTCTCTATTGTTTTCTTTCTGTCCTGTGCAAGAGTTCAGGTCCACTTTAAAGGAGTGCAATAAAAATTGTAAAAAAGAAATTAGGCAGGCAAAGATTGAAGCTGAAAAACAAATCGCTAAGGATATCAAATCTAACCCAAAAAAGTTTTACAAGTACATTAACTCTAAAAAAAGAAAGGTTGACTGTATAGGACTCCTAAAGGATGAGGATGGGAACTCAATGGTGGATGACCAAGGTAAGGCAGAGTTATTAAATGCTTTCTTTGCTTCTGTCTTCACAAAAGAAACAGCACTGTTGCAAACTACAGAGGCGGAAGAGTCTCAATCTTCTAACTGTAATATTAAATACTTAACGCAGGAAGAAGTGAAGGCAAGACTAAATAAATTAAAAATAGACAAGGCACCTGGCCCGGATGGCATGCATCCTCGGGTCCTAAGGGAATTAAGTTCAGTTATAGATAAACCCCTTTATCTTATCTTTTGTGACTCTCTTGCAACTGGCAGAGTCCCAGTGGATTGGCGTACAGCCCACGTTTTCCCATTATTTAAGAAGGGCAAAAAATCTGATCCAGGAAATTATAGACCTGTAAGTTTAACATCAGTTGTATGCAAACTATTTGAGGGGTTACTAAGAGATACTATACATGACTTCATAGTAGAAAATAATCTTATTTCTCAGCATCAACATGGGTTTACTAAAGACAGGTCCTGTTTGACTAACATGCTCAGCTTTTATGAGGTAGTGAATGCTAATGTGGATATTGGGAATGCTGTAGATGTGATATACTTGGACTTTGCAAAGGCCTTCGACACTGTTCCCCACAAAAGTCTGGTGCAAAAGTTGAGGATGCAAGGACTGGGGAAGAGTCTGTGTTCATGGATAGGGAACTGGCTAATGGACAGAAAGCAAAGAGTTGTGGTCAATGGATCATACTCAAAATGGGAGACTGTTAGCAGTGGGGTCCCACAGGGGTCTGTTCTGGGTCCAGTGCTCTTCAATTTATTTATTAATGACCTAGTAGATGCAGTAGTGAGCAATGTTGCTATTTTTGCAGATGATACAAAATTGTGCAGAATCATTAACTCTCAGGAAGATAGTGTCATATTGCAACAGGATCTGGATAGGATGGCTATATGGGCACATACATGGCAGATGAAATTCAATGTTGACAAATGTAAGGTCATGCATTTTGGACGTACTAATGGTCTAGCACCATACAAAATAAATGGGATACAGTTGGGGACATCAAACTTGGAGAAGGACTTAGGAGTACTCATTGACAACAAGTTAAATAATCGTACTCAATGCCAAGCAGCTGCAGCTAAAGCTAACAAAATTTTGGGATGCATTAAAAGGGAAATAAAAACTCGAGATGCTAGCATAATATTGCCCCTGTTTAACTCTCTAGTAAGGCCACATCTGGAATATGGAATTCAGTTCTGGGCACCACATTACAAAAAAGATATTGCAATCTTAGAGCAGGTGCAGAGACGAGCAACAAAATTGATGCGTGGGATGGAAGGTCTCACTTATCGAGAAAGGTTAGATAAACTGGGTTTATTTAGTCTAGAGAAAAGACGCCTTAGAGGGGATCTAATTAACATGTATAAATACATCAGAGGGCAATATAATACCTTGGCGGATGAGCTTTTTGTCCCTAGGCCTTCTCAAAGGACTAGAGGACATGATCTGCGCATGGAGGAAAAACGTTTTAGCCATTTATTTAGGAAAGGGTTCTTTACAGTAAGAGTGATTAAGATGTGGAATGCATTGCCACAGGAAGTCGTTATGGCAAACTCTATACCTGCATTTAAAGGGGGCTTAGATGCTTTCCTTGCGTTGAAAGACATCCATGGCTACAATTACTAGGTTATGCCTAATGATGTTGATCCAGGGATTTTATCTGATTGCCATCTGGAGTCGGGAAGGAATTTTTCCCTTTAGGGGCTAATTGGACCATGCCTTGTAAGGGTTTTTTCGCCTTCCTCTGGATCAACAGGGATATGTGAGGGAGCAGGCTGGTGTTGTACTTTATACTGGTTGAACTCGATGGACGTATGTCTTTTTTCAACCAAAATAACTATGTAACTATGTAACTATGTAACTATGTGACATGTGACATGATGAGATAGACATGTGTATGTGCAGTGCCCAGCACACAGATCACTATGCTGTGTTCCTTTTTTTCTTTCTCTGCCTGAAAGTTAAAAATGAGGTATGCAAGTAACAGTTTCTGTAGGGGTCGGGACTGGGGTCAGACTAATGCATAGCCTCAATGATAAGGAATGACAGCCATAAAACACTTTCCTGGCAGTAAATGGCTTTTGATAGCAGGAAAGAGATTAAGGGCTCGTTTCCACTATTGCAGTGCGAATCGCCGTGGTAAAAATTTGCATGCGGATGCGAATTTCACATGCGGATGTATGCGAATTTTCATGCGAATGCGCATTAATGACGCTGTATGCGAATTTAACCATGGCAGTGCCGGTGTGCATTTACATTGATTTCCATCCGAATTCGCATGCAAATTCGCATGAAAATTCGCATACCAAAGCCGCAGGCGATTTCCCTATTCAATACATTAGCGGCGATTCACATGCATTCCACTCGCAGGCGAATTCTGCGGCTCTTTTGTGCGTTTTTTCACCGCTGAAAAAAATGCACCTCAACAACGCTGCAGTGGAAACAGGCCCATCCACTTGCATTACATGTGCGAATCCGCATGTGTTGGACGCATGCGGATTCGCGATAGTGGAAACGAACCCTAAAACGGTCAATAGTTAATAGATTTTAGCTCTGACATGCTTCAATGAATGTGCCATTGAGAAGAGGCCATAAAACAGTACAAACTTAAAACGTAAATTTAAGATTAAACTGTGGAACAACTAAAAAAGTATTTTTTTAGAAGAAGGCGGATAGATACAATTGCTTATCTCATTTGTTTATTTTCACCTTGGATGTCCTTTAAAGCACAAACCACCTTTCACATTCAGCTGTGCTCACCAGCATGAACAGTCCAAAAACAGCTACTTTTGCCAAGTTCAGAAGTGACTCTCTGAGCTTGTTGCTTATTTTTGTAAGACAGGTTTTGGACAGACTTTTGTATGAATTGCTTTTAATCATTTTTGATGGAACGGGACACTCTTCACTGGGACAGTCACAGCTCAGAACAGCAGGATTGCCATTATCTGAGTGATAATCAAAACGAATGTTAGCAGATCTGAGGTAACTGCAGAGAAAACAAAATCTGGGAAGAATGGAAATAATTGGCACATAAGGGAATCTTGCATCCAGGTGGTTGACAACTGTCTCTACAGATTCATCATAAAATGCTGTTTTGAATGTCATTACGGAGATCTGACCATTTATCAGAAAGACAGTGATGAAGGTTCTAAAAATGTCTTTCAGGAGTGTCTTTCAACTCCCTGATTGACACTTTTTTGGCTGGTAAGATTGGCTCTATTTTCAGTTGGGTTTACATCTTGTTTTGCTGAACTTTTCACAAGTTAGGTAACAAAGGCAACACATAGAAAGTATGATCACTGACAAAGCAAAATTGAATGGTTTTATACATCTGCTTTAAAGTAAACCAGAGACAATAGAAAATAAAGGTTTTATACATACCTGGGGCTTCCTCCAGCCCCATGCGCAGGGATCGGTCCCCCAACGCCGTCCTCAGCTGTCTGTTTCGCCGGTAAAGGGTCCCGTAACTTCAGCCAGTCTGCACTGAGAGAGAAGTGCGCCCTCTATGAATCCCTCCAGCAGACGCCGGAGAGATATGTAGAAAGCACACTTCTCTTGCGCAGACTGGACGCGATTGGCCGACGTTTCGGGACTCAGTAGCAGCAATACAGAAGGCTGAGAACGGCAGCGTGGGAGCAATCCCTGTGCATGGGGATGGAGGAAGCCCCAGGTATGTATAAAAACTTATTTTCTATAGTCTCTGGTACACTTTAAGCCAGTGTTCCCCAACCCTGTCCTCAAGGCCCACCAACAGTGCATGTTTTGTAGAAATCCACAGAGGTGGTTAATCAGCTCTGCAGAGACACTAATTACCTCACCTGTGAATGCTTGTGGTTTCCTGCAAAACATGTACTGTTTGTGGTACTTGTGGACAAGGTCGGGGAACTCTGCTTTAAACAAACCAGACTGGAGCCCTTTGTAAGGATGATTGAGAACAGCTTAGTTCATGTTGGAGGCGGGAGCTGTGGCAGAGAAGGTTAATTTTCCTGCATAGCCCCCTTTTGCCACAGCGCTAAATCCTCTTTGACGTTTCCTTCTTCACAGCTAGTACTTACTCTATCTGAAGGAGTGCTGCGGCAGGAGGCAGTCATGCAGGTAACTTAAAGGGAACCAGAAGTGAGAGGGATATAGAGGGTGACATAATACTGGAACCCCACAAGGATGCGTATCGTCACCGATCTTGTTCTCCATCTACCCAAACAACTGCACCTCCATGAAAAACTGTTAAAATCATCAAATTTGCAGACGACAGACAGCACCATTGTTAGCCTTGTAACAAAGGACGAGCTGGCCTACCGCCAGGGGGTCAACAGCGTGTGTCACTGTACATGGAGAACAAGCTGGCCCTCTACACTGACAAAACAGTCAAGAAGATCATCGACTTCAGGAAACAGTACCCTAAACCGCCTCTGATCTACAATGACGGCACAAAGTCACCAGAGTGATGATCCGAGCTGGAAGGCCAACACTACCTCTACCCATAAAAAAAGCCCAAAAACAGATATTCTTCGTTTTGTATGGCTCAGCAGCTAAGGTGCTTCTATTCTGTCAATATTGAATCTGTCCTCTGTTTATCCATCCTGGACTGGTACGCCCTTACTCCACTGGCAACTGATGCAAACTCCAGAGAGTCATCGGATCAGCAGAGAGGAACATGGGAAAATCCCTTTCCCAACGTGACCTCCTCCACATCTCGAGGCTGTGCTCCAGAGCACTAAGGATAGCTAAGGACTCTTCCCACCCAGGCAACCGCTTCTTCAGGTCAGAGGTTTTGGGCCATCTCCACCAAGACCACAAGGCACAGAAACACATTCTTCCCCACAGCTGTCAGACTCCTGAACTCCCCCATGCCCCTCTCCTTCCTGAAATCATACCCCCTCCTTTCTCAACTTAGATTGCTCCTGCACACCGATGTTCCCGGTTATAGATATTATTGACCTGCTTCTATTAATATTGTTGTACCGATATCTGCTTACTACTGGTCTGTGTATTATTGCCCTTGTCCCCTAAATGTGCCAAAACCAAATCCTGGCTATGACCTGTCGTACTTGGTAACTGATTCTAATGTCCTTGTCAAATCTGCAGTTAATGCTGCACATTAATTAAGCCATGATTTCTTCTCCATACTAAAATAACGCAGGAGTACGGTTGTTGAAAAATGTATTTATTTTTTTAACTCAGGATAGGATAAATAGCTTTCAAAAAATAAAAGCATGACTTTTGTTGTCTGGATCAACTATTGATGAAAGACTGGATGAAACATCTTACAGCAGTTTTGCCCATGCTGATAATATCATTGATCTCATTCTTTTTCTGCAGACCATTTATCAGGACAATTCCTGTCCTATTTAAATACTGGATCGGTGTCACTGTGTCATGTCTCCCTGTACACTTAAAATAAGGCCCAATTAATATATTTCTGGACATTAGGGTACTGTGCTTGCCTTCAGCTGACAAAGACAGCCGAAGTCACAGAGTGAGCCTTCTAGTGAGTCTTCTAGTGCAGCGACAGCAGATCGCAAGAGTAAATATCAGATGATAACTAGACAGCGGGGAATATTCTCCAACTGGTTGCCTAGGGAGATCAGTGCAAGATGTACATGTATGTGAGTGTTCTAATCAATTCCATGATCGACGTTTGATCAGATAGGAACCCCACATCTATTTACACGTGTACAAAGGCTACAGGTGACTGCATGGTACAGTAGTCACATGACTACATTTTCTGCAAGCATGACTGTGTGAGGCCTCTTTCAGATGGATGGCTGAAGTGCGCCCTTGCAGAGCAGTTCACTGTCCCATCTGCCACCCATGAGCGCGATTCGGGTGTGATTTCAATGCAGCCAAATGGCAGTGGCTGTAACACCACTTGAGTCAGCGCTTGACACATGGTGCAGTTACCCAGCGACAGACAAACGAAGCATGTTGCCTCTGATGTGACTCCATAGGAAGGGGGGGGCGCCAGTTTAACGCCACTACTAATCACTAACAAGTGCCGGGGCGGTGCTGGAGAGTGGCTGACAGGCAGTGAATTCACCGCCTGTTAGCTGCCTGTCTGAAACAGAGTGAACCAGGTGAGTGCTGCAAACTGATCAACTAAGGCATATTAAAAATGATACAAATTTTCACTAAAGCAGCCCCACTGGATCAATGGAGATGCATAGTCATCTTTCCTATTATTATTTTGTATTTATATAACGCCCACATCTTCTGCAGCACTGTACAGAGTCCTGTCACTGACTGTCCCACAGGAGAACTCACAATTTAATCCCTACCACAGTCAAAATAAAATGTCTGTCATAGCCTAAGGTCAATTTTATGGGGGAATAAATGAATTCTCTTGTATGTGTTTTGGGAAGTGGGAGGAACCCGGTGTGCCTGAAGGAACTCCAAGCAAACAAGAGAAGAACAGAAACTCAAACCAGATAGTGACCTGGTCCAGAATGTAAGCGGGTACCCTAAAGCTGCAAGTTAAAGTGAACCTTAAGCCAGAAAAAAAATTAGTTTTACTCACCTGGGGCTTCTAAAAGCCCCCTGCAGCAGTCCTGTGCCCTTGCAGCCACTCACTAATACTCTGGTCCCCCGCTGCCAGCTAGTTTCGTTTTTGCCGACAGGCCCGTCAAGACTGGCCACGCGTAGCTTTTTCCGCATTCCCCACTGTAATTAGCGCTATTGCGGGCCGCAACACGTACAAAAATACGCGTTGCCGCATATCTATGCGTTCATAATGCGGCAACCCGTATTTTTGTACGTGTTGCGCCCCGCAATAGCTCCCCCCCCCTCAGCCTCACAAACTGCATCACATCACAGACAAGCTGAAACAGAGCAGAGACGTTGTCTGTGAGCAATAAACAAAGCACACAGGAGTGAGCCTGCAGGGGGCATGCATAACTTGTATTCATTACAACAGAGGCAGCTTGACAAAAGAAAAGATGATAAGATCTATCTCAGAGACAGTGCAACTAGAAAAGGCTGCAGTAATCCAGACCACATTAGAACAGGTAAAGGAACTTATAGGATAAGGCTGAAAATTTTGTTACAGAGTCTCTTTAACATTTCGTGTTTTATCAGCTACACACCAAACCAAACACTAGCACAGCTTACAAGATAGAGGAGGGAGACTTCCATCCAGCTACTGGCTCTATTACACTCCACTTCTTCTCTCTAATGAAGGAAAGGAGGTCTTCAAGCATCCTGGAGCCGTGGTAACGGCGGAACACCCCATCTTTGACACTATGAATAAAAGGAGATTTATGAAAATATTGTACAACTGCATTTAGCGCACTCCTAGTGTAATTATGAAAGGAGGCAATTTACATAGATGATATTACTTTAACCACTTCAGCATGCGGTTGTTTTCACCTTAAGAATGGAAGCAATTTTTCCCTGTCAGTGCTACTCCCATTCATTTGCCAATAACTTTATCATTACTTATCACACCGTAATTATCCTGTTTTTTTTTTACCCACAACATTGTACTTATTTACTTTTGGCATCTATATGGCGCTATACACCAGGAAGTTACCAGGTATCCAGGAAGTGCTCAATCTTTTTTTTAAAGGACAACTGTAGTGAGAAGAATATGGAGGCTGCAATATTTATTTCCTTTTAAACATTGCCAGTTGCTTGGCAGCCCTGCTGATCTACTGGGCTGGAGTAATGTTTGAATAACACCAGAAACAAGCATGCAGCAAATTTTGTCAGCTCTGACAATGTCAGAAACACCTGATCTGTTGCATGCTTGTTCAGAGGCTATGTCTAAAAGGATCAGAGATAGAGAATTAGTAGGACAGCCAGGCAACTGGTATTTCTTAAAATAAATATGGCAGCCTCCGATCTCATTACAGTTGTCCTTTAACTATACTTGTTACTTTTACTGTTACGAATCAACATGCCTCATGATTCGAGGCATGTTTTTATAATTTATAGGCAATTTGATTGGCTCAGTGAACACATTCCCCTTCACCAATATCCGCCATGTAATTCCCGCTGTAAACGAGTGACGGAAACGTGCGTGTGCACACACCGCCGCAACACTGGAGGCATATACGCGTCCAGATAGACTTAGCGTGGCTCCTTCTAAACGACTAAAGTCGTCCAGATAGGATAAAGTGGTTGAAGGATACCTGTAGTTGCCTTAATATCAAAAAGTTACATAGTCGTCTAAGATGGTGGAATACTCTGGATCCTAGAGAGCCTTCCCGGTTTTCTTTCGGTTTCCTTGTTCTTGCCGGCTGTGTCTTTAGGTGTCCTCAGAAGGCTTTAAAAGTACTTGGGTTTTCAAGGACTTCCAAAGACGAGCGGCTCCAAACTGTGCATGCGCAAGACTGCGACCCGAACCGCTCGTCTTTGAAAATACTAGGAGAACCGAGTACTTCCGAGCCCTCACCCAGGTAACCCAAAGGCTCTTTTGACATTAAAGTTGGATCACTGCGACGGCAGACCGGCGGTGAAACGAGGGGGTGCAGAGAGGACCGGAATAGCTCTAAGGGATCCACAACCTTCCTTCTTCTTAAAGTGGTCTGAAACTCTGACATAACATTCAATAAAAATGCGTTTTCCTACTTTTTATTACTCACACGGTTATCATATTTGCTTCTGTGCACAAGTAATATTGTCTGTTTACAAATTCTAAGTTTCCAAAGTGTAGTTTATCTTGCCCTGAAAGCTGCCATTGCATTTTATTCCAGCTGCTTTGTATTATACATTAAAATCTTCTAATGTTGAAACAAAGACAACTTCTCAGAGTTTTTTTTACTTGTTGCACACAAATGTATCAACATTGGAATGTAAACAAAGTGTTATCTCCAGTCTGGATGCAGAATTGAAGCTGAATAGCTTTTGCATAGCAGGACAAAGTGCTGTGTTTAACCATTTCAGTGATGTTCTGCTACAATTTTTTTTCAGGGATAGTAGCTTTAACTTCCTTGCCGGTTATCCCGACCTCAGCTCGGGGTAACCTGTGCAGGAGGATTTCTCAGGCCCCGCTGGGCCGATTTGCATAATTTTTTTTCCTACACGCAGCTAGCACTTTGCTAGCTGCGTGTAGTACGCGATCGCCGCCGCTACCCGCCGATTCGCCGCTACCAACCCCCCAGACCCCTGCGCAGCCTGGCCAATCAGTGCCAGGCAGCACTGAGGGGTGGATCGGGATTCCCTATGACGTCCCGACGTCCATGACGTCATACCGCCCCGTCACCGTGGCGGGCGGGGAAGTCCTGCTTACTCTGATCGCTGGAGGCGATCGGAGTGGGTGGGGGGATGCCGCCGCTCAGCGGCTATCATGTAGCGAGCCCAGGGCTCGCTACATGATTTGAAAAATAAAATAATTTTAAAAAAAGTGCTGCGCTGCCTCCTTGCCGGCGGGAATTAGACCAGCAAGGAGGTTAAAGCTGTAAGGAATCTTTTAGAGCAAGGAAGAAATGCCGACTTTCAGGCCACTTTAAATGAGCATGTAACTTGTTTTCTTTTAGGTACCAGTAGCTACAATTATCCTAAGAAAACGGCAGGTAGGTATATGGATGATGAGGAGTTGTGACACAAGTTTCGATAGTATATTATGCAAGATTTTAATTTTGTTCTAAGACAGATTGCGGTAATCTTTCATAAAATAAAGGAATCATTAACTTACTGAAATAGCGTGGGAAGTTTTGTGACGAAGAAGCGACCACTCAGTCCTAAAGAAGACAAGTAAAGCATTTAATCAGTCGTGCTGTCACAACACAGGCATAGGATTAATAAATGAAATAAGTGTAAGCATCAATGATGCCCTATAAAGTGAACTTATTGATGGCTACCAATCATATTTAATGGAAGCAGGTCAAGAAAAGCGAACATCTAATTTATCTATATAAAGCATCGCAGGCTCGGCATATAAATGAATGCAGAACTTAGATTTAAATATCTGTACCACATTAAAGGACAGCTGAAGTGAGAGGCATATGGAGGCTGCCATGTTTATTTACTTTTAAACAATGCAGATCGCCTGGCTCTCCTGCGGATCCTCTGACACATGTAGCCAACGACCCTTAACAAAGATGCAGATCAGATGTTTGACTTAAGGGGCCCATACACTGGTCGATTTCAGACTTTGATCGATAAGTTCGAGCAATTGGAAATCGATTGCCGATCGATCAATCGATTTGCGGCCGATTTCGATTGATTTCATTCTGAAATCTATTGGAAATCTGTTTCTAGTGTGAGACACACATCAGATAGATTCCTGTCAGATTCAACTTGATAGGCATCTGACAGAAATCTATGTGATGGTCGAATCACCTGTAAATCTATAAGTGTATGGCCACCTTCAAAGAGAACCTGAGATCAAAGGAAAGAAGAAATGTATACCTGGGGCTTCCTCCTGCCCCCTTCAGGTTGATCGGAACCTCACTGTCCTTTTCTGTCTCCTGGATCCTCTGCTATGGTTCGCGGTAACCGGCCAGTCGGGGAGTAGTGCGCATGCTTGTCCCAGCTGCACACGCTCCTGTCACTGGGAGGGTTCTGTGCAGGCGCAGAGCGCTTCTGGCCGTGGAAGCACGATGTGGGAGTGTGCACGGCCAAACTTCCTCGACTGGTCTAATTACCTGGAGCCGTAGCGGAGGATACAGGAGGTGGAAAAGGACGGTGAGGGACCGATCAGCCTGAAGGGGGCTGTAGGAAGCCCCAGGTATGCGTACATTTCTTTTTTCCCTTTGACCTCAGGTACACTTTAAGGGACCACTATTGCGAGGAGTTGTCATTTTTAAAATATATGTAAACACATACAAATAAAATGTACCGTATTTTTCGGAATATAAGACACTTTTTTTGCCCCCAAAAGGGGGGGGGGGGGGGGCGCGATAAGTCAGTGAGTCTTATATTCTGAATATACGGTATTTGGGCTATACAGAATAGATTGCAGAGTGGCCAGCAGAAGCTTTACCTATCTGCCAGTCACCTAAACTTGACCCTCCCTAGCGGTAATGACGGTTATACACGTCAATACAAAATATGCTGTGAACAGTATTGCCATTCATATGCGTCAATACTCTCCTGCACTGTAGTCAGTGTTTGCCCAATGTAAAATCTTTCTTCTCCCCGATTTACATTCTGACATTTATCACATGGTGACATTTTTACTGCTGGCAGGTGATGTAGCTGCCGCTTGCTTTTTTGACCGTTGGAAACAGCTGTAAACAGCTATTTCCCACAATGCAGCAAAGTTCACAGACAGGAAACTGCCAGGACCATGGTCCTCAGAGTTTCTTGTGGGAGGGGTTTCACCACAATATCAGACAAAGTACAGAGCCCCCTGATAATCCGTTTGTGAAAAAGGGGGTATCAGCTACTGATTGGGATGAAGGTCAATTCTTGGTCACGGTTTCTCTTTAAGGGCCCTTTCACACTTGGACGTTGCGTTTGATGCAACCTTAACGTCGCATCAAACGCAACGTCCAAGTTAGCTTTGAAGTTGGATGTTACATTGAACTGTGTTATGCTTCTCTTGATGCATACTTTTATACCGATCGAACGAAAACGGCGCATGCGGCACATTTAAAAATCAAAACACTACTGAGCATGTGCAAACATTGCAACATGTGCAAACATTCTAACGCAGCGTGGTCACTGTGAACAGCCCATTGATTTATCATTGCTGTGAGCTGGGCTGCGTTACAGGCTGTTGTAACGTGGGACTTTAACATCTCACTGTGAATGCAGCCTTAATGATGAAGCGGGACCTTACACTGCATCCTCTACAAGCATCCAGCGGCTTCTCACTACTGAGGTATGTATCTAACACACACCCAGGGGTGTAACTATAGGGGAGCAGCCCTTGTGATTGCAGAGATGTGTGAGCCCAACTAGCAACCTTCCATTCCTCCGATAAAGACTATACTTCACATAAGGTGTTATTATTATTGTGTATTCATATAGTGCCAACATCTTCCATAGCATTGTACAGAGTATATCGGCTTGTTACTTAACTGCCCCTCCCTCCCTCCCTCCCTTGGGGCTCACAATCCCCAACATAGTCATATGTCTGTATTTGTATTGTGTATGGATCATAGTCTAGGGCCAATGGAGCAGGAAGCCAATTAACTTAGCTGTATGTTTTGGGATGTAGAAGGAAACCTGAGTGCCCAGAGGAAACTCACACATACATGGGGAGACCCAGTGCTGCAAGGCGAGCGAGCTAACCACTATGCCACCGTGCTGCCTCTCGGGTTACACGTTATGGGTGTGAAGATCAAGACGGCCACACTTGTTGTATGACCCTTGTGAGATGGGCCCAAAGGCCATGAAGGGCACCAAGGGAAGGGGTGTGACCATTGGGTGGGCATGAATTGTAGTTACACCACTTTACACACCACTACAGGTTTGCAACGCATAGAAACACAGATGGCGTGCGTTCATACGCACTGCGTTTCTATCACACGATCATCGGCGTTTGATATTGTGAAATGTGGCCTTACCCTTTTGTGTCTCATATTTACATTTTATTCATCATGTTACTTTTTTGACTGTAATTACCGATTCTACATTTTGTATTGATTCTGTATTTTATATATTGGTGTACACCATTGTCTGTATTATGTACTAGGCCTGAACGATTTTAGGAAAAAATTGAATTGAGCGATTTCTGTCTGAAATTGCGATTTCGATTTGATTCACGATTTCCTTTAAATCAAGCTTTGTTCTCCCTCAGTGCTTGTTTGTTCCCCCTCTGTCCCCCTTTCTCTCCTTGTGCCCCCTTTGCCTCTTTATGCCTCCTCTGGGTCTCTCTCTTGCCCCCTTTGTGTCTTTGTGCCCGCTCTATTTCTCTCTGTTTTTCTCTCTGTGCCCGCTCTGTCTCTGTGCCCACTCTGTGCCTCCTCTGTCCCCCAAGCTGCATCAGTTCTGGACATAGCTTCCAGCACAAGTCCAGCGATGCCCATCTATCCACTTCGCCTCCTGCAGGTTCTAATGCACAGCATACTTCCTGTATATCATGTGACATAGAGGAACCCAGAGTTTTGCCAAGCACAAGAGCCGGCAAACGGCGATAAAAGATGGACAGCGTTGGACTCGTGCGGAAGGGATGTCCAACGCTGTGGCCCCCCCGGGACTTTGGGGAAGTTTGAAGCCACTTGTTCAAACTTCCCCATGTGGAAATGATGTGATAATTGCCACTTTGACGATTCCGAAATTGTGATCTTGGTGATCACGATTTCGGTTTAAATTCGATTTATCTTTCAGGCCTATTATGTACCCCATGTTTGTTTCTTACTTTGTACCGTGCCACAGAATATGTTGGCAGTTTATAAATCAATAATAATAATTATTATTATTATTTATTGTATTCATAAAGCGCCAACATATTACGCAGTGCTGGACATTAGTTTAGGTTACAGACAATATTTGTGGGTGACAAACAGCAATATGACAATACAGGAATAGAACAAAAACCAGATCACACAGCACAGTATGAGTACAAGGTAATGCTTAGTCAGTCACTGGATTGAGCATGGAGATTAGGCCAGTTAGGTTCACTCAGATGCATAGCATGGGTGCACAGTAATGGAGGTGCATGATCAGGTAGGACACAAAAGGAGGAGAACCCTGCCCAAAGGCTTACAATCTAGAGGGAGAGGTAGGGACACGAGAGGTAGGGGACCAGAGTTCAGCTGTGGGTTTAGAGCAATTGTGAGGGGTAGTAGGCCAGAGTGAAAAGGTGAGTTTTGAGGGCCTTCTTGAAGATGTTGAAGGAGGGGGCTGCCCTAATGGGTGGAGGTAGGGAGTTCCATAGTGTTGGAGCGGCTCTTGAGAAGTCCTGGAGGCGTGCATGGGATTGGGTGATGCGGGGGACGGTCAGGCGAAGTTCATTGGAGGAGCGGAGTGAGCGGCTTGGTGTGCATCTCTGAGTAAGATCAGAAATGTAGGTTGGACAGGTTTTGTGGATGGATTTGTAGGTCAGACACAATATCTTGAATCGGATTCTGGACTGGATAGGAAGCCAGTGGAGGGATTCACGGAGGGGAGCCGCCCTGGTGGAGCGATGGGAGGAGTGGATAATTCTGGCTGCCGCATTCATGATCAGAGGTCAGGAAAGGGCGAATCTTACAGATGTTAGGAAGGTGGAAGTTGCAGGACTTTGTGAAGTTTTGGATGTGAAGAGTGAAGGAGAGTTCGGAGTCCAGGGTGACACCCAAACAGCGGGCTTGAGAGGTAATAATGAAAACATAAAAACACCATCAATTACCTGTATCTGGTAAAGGGCATTAGTTTAAAGAGTAACTGTCAGGCTGCAAAAGCTAATTTAAACCTCTATTCTATTCCTCTAAACTGTTAAACAGTTTAGGAGGAAGCCAAAAAGGCAATGCTGAAGTTAAAAATCTCTCTTACTTTTGATGTATGCTGAACAGCAAGGCTGTTAGACCCAAGCTCTTAAGAGGCCGAAAGGCCGCATACCATACTGCAAAGCATTCTGGGGCTGCTTCTTCCCACCTTGGGTCCTCCCCTCTGCTGCTAGTGAGAAGTTACAGGCTCATGTTACAAAGCAGGCCAGCTCACAGCACTGAAAAATCTCAGGGCAGAGTATACTGCATGAGTCCGCTATTGTTCCTAGCCACATGGCTAATTAATATTCACTGCACAGTAGTGTTGTCTTTTTTCTGAGTGGAATCATCAGGAAGCAGGGAGGACATGATGACACATTTGGCTTCATAGGAGACAAACATGGAACCTGCCATGAGCTGTCAGGAGCATCATTCTCTGCAAATACTATATAAAAATTCTGTGAAATCCAAACGTGGACAGTGAAATGCATATGTAATGTAAGTACAGCCAATATTTAGCTACAGATATATGTGTTTTTTTTTCTCTGAGACCTTATACCTAACAGCTCCTCTTTAACAAGAAAAGAACAGACATGCTACACACGTCTCGTTATGCAAAAATGGACTTCAACATCATTACAGGTGAGAGACAAAGAGCTACTTTAATTACTTTGCCCTTTAAAAAAAAAAAAAAAAAAAAAGCCATCAGCTCCTAAAGTTTTTTTTGTATATTTTCTAAGCCGTCTGTCTGGTCAGCTCTCCACGAAGGGCCATGGGAATTAGACTGGCCTGTTCAAATACTTAACTGACAGCTCTAAATAGAAAAACCATTACTGAAAATTGCTTATCATTGTAAGCACAGCTGGGGCTTCAGCAAACCTGTTACATATTCAGGAAACAAAGAGAGCCTGACATACGCAAAGCAGAAAGGACTTATTTCCGCCATCTTTAAAAGCAGATTAGGAGTATGTAAAAAAAAAAAAAAAAAAAAAAAAATGTATGTAAAAAGGAACTGCACTGAAGGACACTTCAGTCCTCATGGCGTTCTTTAAGCCAGGACAGCAAGACTTCATAGCGCAAGCCAGCCGGCACATTGAACAACGCAATATAGATTAGAAAGAGCCATTAAAACGGCCGTTTTGTGCCAATAAAAGTGAGCGGAAGCATTTAAGCTATTGAATAAAGCACAATGATTATTGAAAACTAGACTTGTTACAGCATTCCGCCCAGTAGTGGAAAAGCTCTCATTGTTCTTATCGACTTTTACAGAACAAAAAAAATTGCCCGTAGGTCATTAAAAATCCGCTAAGTGAATTTAACAGACAAGTTGCAGTTTCAGAGACGTACCCAGAGTGTGAAGAAATTATAAAATGAATAAAATAGATAATTGATGTAACACTCTTAAAAAGGGACTCCGAGCACCTCTCATGGGCATGCCTTTATGACAGACGACTTCCAACAAAGTCGTGCTATGACCGCTCTGGTGGAGCCTCTTGCAATGGCCATGCGTGTCAATTCCTATTCCTGCTTCATTCAGTGATGCACTTCTCTAACAGAGAAGACAGGGGTGACCCGGATGTTATAACATAGCCAAGATGGCGAAAACTATTTGATGTAGAATGGCGATTCAGGCATCAAATGAAAGAGGAGAGCACAAACTACAGAAAGGTATGCATATTTAAAGGGGAACTGAAGTAAGAGGTATACGGAGGCTGCCATATTTATTTCCTTTTAATCAATACCAGTTGCCTGGCAGCCCTGCTGGTCTATTTATCTGCAGTAGTATCTGAATAACACCAGAAACAAGCATGCAGCTAGTCTTGTCAGATCTGACTTTAAAGTCTGAAACAGCTGATCTGCTGCATGCTTGTTCAGGGGCTATGGCTAATAGTATTAGACAAGACAATTAACATTTATATTGCGCTTTTCTCCTGGCGGACTCAAAGCGCCAGAGCTGCAGCCACTAGGACGCGCTCTATAGGCAGTAGCAGTGTTAGGGAGACTTGCCTAAGGTCTCCTACTGAAAAGGTGCTGGCTTACTGAACAGGCAGAGCCGAGATTCGAACCCTGGTCTCCTGTGTCGGAGGCAGAGCCCTTAACCATTACACCAACCATTAGTATTAGAGGCAGAGGATCAGCAGGGTTGCCAGGCAACTGGTATTGCTTAAAAGGAAATAAACATGCAGCCCCCATATACCTCTCTCTTCAGTTCTCCTTTAAGTACTTTGTAGTACTGGTCGGAGTCTTAAAGCAGATCCGAGATGAAAAACTAAATATAACAAGTAACTTGTCTATACATCTTATTTAAAGTTTAGATAGTTTATACAGCAAATCTAGCTGCAAACAGCTTCAATAAAATATGATGATTTCTTCCTGTGATACAATGACAGCAGCCATGTTGTTTGTAAACATTACACACAGGCAAGCTTATCTACATCTTCAGCACTCAGCCTGTGAAAAAAAAAACCTTATCCCCCCTCCTCCTCCCTGCCTCTCAAATCTCTGGCTAGAAATACCTTCCAAATAGCCTCCTGCCCAGACTGAGCTCTAATGAGCCCTTGCTACTATCTGAAAATGCCAAGGCTCTCTGAAAACTTGTGGGCGAGGCTTGTTTAATTTATAGGGAATAAGAGTATTACAACAAAAACAAAAAAGTATTTGGCTTGAGGAATGCCCTATAAACAATAGGAAAGGAACACAACTACGCAATGAGTAAAAGTTCATCTCAGATCCACTTTAAAGAGACACTTAAGCCAGAAAAAAAAAAATGTGTTTTACTCACCTGGGGCTTTTACCAGCCCCCTGCAGCAGTCCTGTGCCCTCGCAGCCACTCACTAAACCTCTGGTCCCCCGCTGCCAGCTAGTTTCGTTTTTGCCGACAGGCCCGTCAGGACTGGCCACGCGTAGCTTTTTCCACATTCCCGACTGTAATTAGCGCTATTGCGGGCCGCAACGCGTACAACAATACGCACGCATAGATATGCGGCAACGCGTATTTTTGTACGCATTGCGGCCCGCAATAGCGCTAATTGCAGTCGGGAATGCGGAAAAAGCTACGCGTGGCCAGTCCTGTCGGCAAAAACGAAACTAGCTGGCAGCGGGGGACCAGAGGTTTAGTGAGTGGCTGTGAGGGCACAGGATCGCTGCAGGCGGCTGGTAGAAGCCAAGGTGAGTAAAACTCAATTTTTTTTTTCTGACTTAAGGTTCACTTTAAAGGCATGCCCATGAGAGGTGTTAGGAGTCCCTTCAACTGTTGGTGGTCTGGACAAATCGTGGTTAGCCCCGACTTTGCAGAGTTCCTACGCAGACCAGTGCAGCTTATTTTAGGAATTAAAAAAGGTACTTATGATACAGGTCTATAGGGACGGTCAATGAGATGTAAATAATTCTGACTTGATACAGAATTATACCAATTTTATGCAGCTTGAAAAAGGCCTTATCAAATCCCACCTTAGCTTAATTTGATTGGTCCAGTTTCAAGCTGCATATATTTGCATTCATTAACCACTTCAGTCTTCAGTGTTTTTTCACCTTATGTATCCAAGCAACTTTCACCTCCCATTCATTCGCCAATAACTTTATCACTACTTCTCACAACAAAATAATCTATATCTTGTTTTTTCTGCCACCATTTAGGCTTTCTTTGGGTGGTACATTTTGCTAAGATTTATTTTATTCTAGATGCATTTTAACTCTGCTTAGTTTTCGGCCATTATAGTTTTAAAATAATACTGTGCTTCCCCTTAAATAAGACCTACCCCGAAAATAAGGCCTAGCTGTGGGACGCTTTGTGTATGGGGAGGTATGTAGTCTCTTACCGCACCTCCCTTGTGGCTGCTTCCGTTCCAAGTAACTTCTTCTGTGTCTTCGGCTGCATAGAATTCAAGCTGCCCTTTGACCCACACGCTGACACTGTACGCAGTACGCTTTGCCGGCGCTCTCCTCTGGTCATAATCATGTGCACCCGGCTGATGCGTTCCAGGCGCACATTAATTATGACAAGAGGGGAGCACCAGCGCAGAGCCAACCGAGCGTACTGCATAAAGCATTAGTGTTAGGGTCAAAGTGCTCCCTCACAGCTTGAATACTATGCCGCCACTGACACCGGATAAGTTACTTGGAACAGAGGGGGGCGCAGCCACAAGGGAGATGTGGTAAGAGACCACACACCTCCCCAAACACAAAGCGTCTACCCCTCTCCAGAGAGTAAGCTTCCCCCCCCCCCCCCCCCCCAAAAAAAAAAAAAATAAGCCCTAGCACATATTTCTACCCACAAAAGAATATAAGACAGTAGGCCTAAACGATTTTAGGTAAAAATTGAATTGATTGATTGATTTCTGTCTGAAATCATGATTTCAATTTTCGATTTCCTTCAAATCAAGCTTTGTTCCCCCTCTGTGTCTCTCTGTCCCCTGTCTCTCTTTGTGCCCCTTTTGTGTTCCATCTGTGTCTCTCTCTGTATCTGCTCTGTCTCTCTCTCTGTGCCCGCTCTGGGTCTCTCTCTCTGTCCCCGCTCTGGGTCTCTCTCTCTGTAGCTGCTCTGGGTCTCTCTCTCTGTGTCCGCTCTGGGTCTCTCTCTCTGTGTCCGCTCTGGGTCTCTCTCTCTGTGTCCGCTCTGGGTCTCTCTCTCTGTGTCCGCTCTGGGTCTCTCTCTCTGTAGCTGCTCTGGGTCTCTCTCTGTGTCCGCTCTGGGTCTCTCTCTGTGCCCGCTCTGGGTCTCTCTCTCTGTGCCCGCTCTGGGTCTCTCTCTCTGTGCCCGCTCTGGGTCTCTCTCTCTGTGCCCGCTCTGGGTCTCTCTCTCTGTAGCTGCTCTGGGTCCTTCTCTGTGTCCGCTCTGGGTCCCTCTCTGTGTCCGCTCTGGGTCCCTCTCTGTGTCCGCTCTGGGTCTCTCTCTGTGTCCGCTCTGGGTCTCTCTCTGTGTCCGCTCTGGGTCTCTCTCTGTGTCCGCTCTGGGTCTCTCTCTGTGTCCGCTCTGGGTCTCTCTCTGTGTCCGCTCTGGGTCTCTCTCTGTGTCCGCTCTGGGTCTCTCTCGGTGTCCGCTCTGGGTCTCTCTCGGTGTCCGCTCTGGATGTCTCTCTCTGTATCCGCTCTGGATGTCTCTCTCTGTATCCGCTCTGGATGTCTCTCTCTGTATCTGCTCTGGATGTCTCTCTCTGTATCTGCTCTGGATGTCTCTCTCTGTATCTGCTCTGGATGTCTCTCTCTGTATCTGCTCTGGATGTCTCTCTCTGTATCTGCTCTGGATGTCTCTCTCTGTATCTGCTCTGGATGTCTCTCTCTGTATCTGCTCTGGATGTCTCTCTCTGTGCCCCCCTCTGTCCCCCAAGCTGCGGCAGTGCTGGATATATCTTCCAGCACACGTTCAGTGATGCCCGCATATCCACTTCTTCTGCTGCAGGATCTAATGCAAGGCATACTTCCTGTATGTCATGTGACATACAGGAACCAGGAAGTATGCCGTGCACAAGAGCCAGCAGATGGCGACAGAGGCCGGACAGGGTTGGGTTTGTGCGGAAGGTATGTCCAACACTGCCGATGCTGCGGGCCCAGGCCCGGCCCGCTCATGAGGCGGGGTGAAACTTTTGCCTCAGGCGGCATCTTTCTAGGGGCGGCACCCGCCCGTCCTTGGGTGCGGAGAGCCGGCCGCCGAGCTGGAGGGGGAGCGGGCAGGACGGGGGTATTGGGCCTAGCGGCGGGGAGGGGGGGGTCGGAACCCCCCCTCCCTCGCCTGGGTCCCCCGATCTGCGCTCCCCTCCAGCCTTACATAGTAAAGCAGCCAGCCGCTACTCGTAAAAGGCACGGGCGGGGAGGACTCACCTCTTCCTCGTTCCAGCGTGCGCTCCACTGACATCACTTCCTTCAACGCTGCAGGAAGTGACGTCAGTGGAGCGCACGCTGGGAAGAGGTGAGTCCTCCCCGCCCGTGCATCGTACGAGTAGCGGCTGGCTGCTTCACTATGTAAGGCTGGAGGGGAGCGCAGATCGGGGGACCCAGGCGAGGGAGGGGGGGGTCCGACCCCCCTCCCCGCCGCTAGGCCCAATACCCCCGTCCTGCCCGCTACCCCTCCAGCTCGGCGGCAGCAGCAGCAATTTTTTAGAAATTTGCCTCAGGCGGCAAAAAGTGTAGGGCCGGCCCTGTGCGGGCCGCACTTTGCCGAGACTTTGGGGAAGTATGAAACCGCTTCTTCAAACTTCCCCCTATGCCGAAATGACATCGCGATGCTTGCTTTGGACTATTCTGAAATTGTGATCTTGGTAATCGCGATTTCGGTTTAAATTTGATTTAACTTTCAGGCCTATAAGACAGTGTCTTATATTTGGGGAAAGACGGTGCATGCTACGATAATTAAAACTGTTGGATTGACTTGAGCTACGTCGTATCAGTTGATTGAACAATAGCAAACAGCTTTTTGGTTTGTTTCAACAAAAGTTGTTTGATAATTGTGCATTTAAAAGACTTTTGTTGAGCGTGTGTATGAGCCTTCACTAACAGCATAGTGTGCAAGTGATTAGGGAGGCTGGATGGTATCTTACTATTTTGGCAGTTAAACTGCTGTTCAAGAATGCTGTTGAAAACAAACAAATAAAACCCTGAGAATTCCCCCCATAAAGAGATGGACTTGCCCAAAACCTGTCAGTTCTGTCACATTTTAACTGCCCTACTTTTTTCACGATAGTGGTCCTTTAACTACTTAAAGAGGAACTTCAGCCTAAACAAACATACTGTCATTAAGGTACATTAGTTATGTTATTTAAAATAGATAGGTATATAATCTCTTACCCACCCTGTTTTAAAAGAACAGGCAAATGTTTGATTTCATGAGGGCAGCCATCTTTTTGGTTGAATGGGAGGTGACAAGGAGCATGAGACACAGTTCCAACTTGTCCTGTGTGCTGATCACCCCTCCCAGTTGCTGGGCAACGTGAAAAACAACATAAGAAATCCCATCATGCTTTGCACAGCAAAAGGGAAAAAAGCCCAGGCAGTTTTCTTTGATAGGTGGAGCTTAGCTAAAATTGCAGCTAAAAATGATGCTTCGGTAAGAAAAACAAAGCTCTGATGCTGTGAAACTGTTAAAGAAACACCAAGCCTTTTCAGTTCATGCTGAGTAGATTTTAGTCTGGAGGTTCACTTTAAGGACTTTAATGATTGATATCTACCCCCTGTTTTGATGACTACCTGGCTGCCAGGGCGTAGATTTCAATACACCGACGCGCGGTTTCCCACCGCTCTCGACGCTCCTGACGATCTTGCTGCTGTCTTCCCGCTGCAGCTCACTTGCTCTGCCGTCTCTATAACGGCAAAACCCTGTGAGCAGGACAGGAGCAGATTCATTGGGCTCCTGACCCTGTCTATCAATGTAAGTGGTTCCCATTGGCCTACATTGATAGACAGGGTCAGGAGCCAATGAAAAACGGCTCCTGACCGGCTCACAGGAACTCTGCTGTCATAGAGATGGCAGAGTAGGTGGCCCCAGCCTCCCGATGTGCAGTGCAGGCGGCAATTGCAGCGGGTATGTGCGACGATTCGTCGCATTCCGCCGTTTCTTGTACCAGCGATCTCTGGTCCTTAAGGGGGCAGAGACCGCTGGTACTTAAGTGGTTAAGTAACCGGTCTAAAACTTCTGTGTAGCTGACAAAAAAAGAGAGAGAGCAGCACGCAACTCACAAACATGCACGGCCTACTTTTATCTTCATAACTGCAGCAAGCAGCCAAGGATCCCGCTTCTACCTCTCAGGAGAGGACTACAAGCCAGGTCTCCAAAACAAAAGGATGCAAACGCATGAACTGGCAACCATATGGATGATCCAAGCATCTCCAAATAGGTGAGAGCTCTCCATTAGGGCATTGCCCAATCTACTACACCTTTTACAGAGTGCGCTCTTTGTTCCTTTTTTTCTCTCCAAACTAGATCTCCACGAAACCAAACTCATAACAAAAGATATGCGGTATTCCTCCTCCCAGAGAATTCTGGGAAACCAGGTATATTTTCAACTGGCTTTAGAACTCTAGGACCTATTTCCACTAGCGGGATGATGCGATGATCGCAGGGAGCCACGGGTACTTTCAGTTGTCTCCTGGAGGTCCAGATGCGGCTTCCTATTAGCGCTAAGAGGAAATGGGATGCATGCTGCGAGAGAATCTGAAGCATGCATCCAATTATTTTCCTGGGTCGCATCGTGAATGAAAACTCGCATTCAGTGGATACTACCCCACTGACTTGCATTGGTTTCAAATCAAAAGCAATGCGATGATCGCATCACGGTTAGTGGAAACAGGCTTTACCTAAACAAACATCCGCAGAGATCACCTGACAGGACTAGGTCGCCACT